>NW_026869176.1:75571-199885 GCF_020745735.1 Hemiscyllium ocellatum | reverse complement strand
AATGGATCAGAATCTGAGAACATTAGACAGGAATATTCCAACAATAGACAGGCGCTTATCCAATTATGTTTGGTTTTTTTCTGCATTTGATTGGTTGTCATTATCATCGCAGATCTATTACGCTCTTCTCATTTTTCAATACTTCTATTATCCCTACCTGGCTATCGTTGGTGTTCCTGGTGAGTGTTACTGTCCAGATTTTGTTTTCTATAATACCAGTTATCACTATATTATTGTTTTTTCATATAGTCTACACTTCTGCCAAAATTATTGTTCCTGTGGAATCTCTCAGTCCAGATATTCACTTTAAGACCACTACTACTGACATCAATGAAGGTGTTCAATTTATTGTCTCGCTCTCTGCTTGGCAATGTTACTAGGGGCTCTATTATTGACCTATTCTGTTTCCGGGGAGAAACCATAATTCAATATATCTTGCCTTTGCTGTTAAGGGCATGGAGGTCCTTGTCTACTGTTCTGGTTACAAACTCCACTTCTCTACTGTTTCCATCCCATCCTGGACAATATCTGCAGCAGAACTGGAACGTCTACAATGTGGTAGATCCCTTTGACACTGAGCTGATTCTTGACACCATTCCTTGGACCATTTCTCTAACTTGAGATACACATCACTCCAGAATATGTCTCACTGGTTCATTCCATCTGCTGTATTTTTAATCTTGAGATATGAAATACAGTCTTAATGAAGGCAAGATTCTGCTGCTGATGCTCCGGCGTCAAACCTGCCCCAAACAAATCTGATTCAAACTCACACTAAACTCCCATCCATCTGTCATTTCATGCACGCTGACGTATATGCTGTTGTGTCTGGCAATGCCTTTATTTTAACTTTCTCAAACACTTTACCTCATTGTCCATGAAACTTCTCTCGTTCTCTCTGTGGATTAACAAATGCCTGCCAGTTGTTCGTATTTAAAATTGTTTTCTTCAATGTGCGTTCTTTCTCAGACAATGAGTTTCCATTTAACCACGTCAATCACGCGCACACACACATCTCTCTCTCTCTCTCCCTGATGAACACACACACACAAGCAGAGAGAGCAAACCTTCCCATGGAGGCAGTAACCTGATGTGATATATTTTTAGGACATGATAGCAAAGTTTGCAATACTCTCATACTGGGCAGATAGTGCAATTTACTGAGCAACACGCGAGCATGATCAGCACAGCTCTCCGAAAGGGCTGTTATCTTGTCCAGTTTATGTTTGTTTGTGATGTTCTGTGAAGCAGATTCAGAATTTGATGTAACAAACCATTTCAGCTTATCTGGCAATGCCTTTATTGAATGTTCTCATTCTTGTAATTTTACTCACGAAGATCTCACTTCTCCAATTAGTCCCACTGCCTGACTTTTTCCCCATATTTCCACAACATCTTTTTAGTTAATTAACTGTCTGTTTCAGTCTTTAATGTGAATCTCTCTGTCCTTTTGTATCTTTCCCTGGCCTTGGGTTTTGGCTCCCTACTGTATCGAGTGCTGGCATTGTGTAGCTCAGAAATAATGAAATGGGGTGTGATAAGCGGTTGTTCACTTCCTGGTATGTCCCATATGATGGTCCATGGATAGGCGTGTTTCAGAAGTTATGAGAAACATCGTTGTAACTTGGTCAGTACCTGTGGCTGTCCCTCTCTGGTGATCTTGTGATCAGTAACACGAGGAGCCCACTGAGTAAAGGACCATGCACCTGATTGCCTGATAATGCTGTCACTTTTTTTTTAATAAAAGTTTATTTTATCCTTTTTTTAGTAAGAGATCTTAAAGGCCAAACTGCCTACTGAAAACGGCTCAAGTAAATAAATTACCGGGCTTTTAGGGTTTTTAAAAATAAATTGTAGTAACAATGGCCAGCTGGCACAGACCAGGCTTTCTAGGTTTCTTTTTATTGTAGCTATAACAATCACCAGGTGCTTGGGGTCCCAGAAGGTTGGAAGGTTTTAGTAAATTATCCCGAGCTGCTATTCTCTCTGGAACCTCACTTGATGCTGTTTCCTCCTGGATTGGAGAACTGTATGCAAGAACACATGCCTGAATGTTCCTTTTTACCAAGGGGTGAGTTTAGGTGATGTTAGTATATTGGAACAGTTCATTTGTAGAAGGTACTGCATCCATTATTCCGTTAAGATTTCCAATATTTAAGTTATTCTAAATTCCTCTTCATTTTGTCTGGATTTTCATTAGAGTGTTTAAATATATTGCGTTTTACTTAATGGTGAGTGGTTTGACTAGTAGCATCACATCTGGAACTCCCACTTCACATCTACCTTTAAAATAAGGAAAGATTGGCATCCAAGCTACCTTCTTAAAATAGTTTGAGGCGGTCTGATTGGTCTATAGCAAACTGGGGTCTCTTGTCTGGTTCTAAGTCGATAATACCAAATTGGGTTTAGAATTACAATCCATACAGTATGCAAACAGGCCATTCGACCCAACATGTCCACACCGACCCTACGAGGAGTAACCTACCCAGACCCATTCCTTTACCCTATTGTTACACATCTACCCCGACTAAGGCACCTAACCCACACATCCCTGAAAACTATGAACAATTTATCATGGCCAATACACCTGACATGTACATCTTTGGATTGTGGGAGGAAACCAAAGCATCCAGAATAAGCTCATGCAGACACTGGAGAGTATGCACCAGGAGACTATTGGGTTCAAAGGTCGCGTATGGTAGTTGCTAGTGTCTTTTTTCCCTATGTTGAATTCGGTTGGTATTTTTTGTATAAAGATTCAGTCACCAAGAATTCTCTGGGTGTGGAAAAGTGAAGTTGGGGGTTTTACAACAGGTAATGAAGGCAAAACTGTAGGAATTGACAGACAAGCTGGAGTTGGGTTTGCGATTGTCTGTGAGAAAATGAGAGATAATTACAGCTATAGCTCGGCAATTACATTTGGTGGAAACGCCATCAGACTCTTTGGAAATGGCTGGAATTCAATTTCAAATGAGGCACTTTGAAAATGAGAAGGAATTGAAACAGTTTGAATTATGATGAAAAGTAGAAATAAAAGAAAGGGAAATGAAGAAGAAAGAGAAAAAAAGGGCAGAAGAAAAGCAGAGAGTTTCAACTTAAGAAGTTAGCAATTAGAGAATAAAGTTGACAGAGAGGGCGGAGATGAAGATAGACGGTCGGCTGGATGAGGAGGTTAGTGAGGTTGAGCAACCCTATTGTAAACAATGGCCTAATGGGGATCTGTTTAAATGCATCCAGGCGTTCTCCAAATTTGATGAGAAGGATGGGGAAGCCTTTTGAATTTCGTTTGAGAAGTAGCTAAGCAAATGCAGACACCAGTGACCATGTGGATTTAGTTGATCCAAACAAGGCGGATAGGTATTTGCATCCCTATCGGAGGAGGTATCTGGCCAGTATGGAGTGGCCAGTATGCCAACTGAAAGTGCATATGAACTTGGGCCAGAAGCTGACAGACAGCATTACAGGAATCTAAAAAAGGGTCTCTGGTTAAACGCGCATTGAGTTTGAAAGGATCAAACAAAGTAATTTTGAAAGGTGGGTAAGGGTATTAAAAACTGAGCAAACCTATGACACTCTTAGAGAGATTCTTATTTTGGAGAAGTTCAACAATTCACTTCCTGCAGTCGTGAGAACTCGTGTGGAAGAGCTGAGAGTTAAAATGGCAAGGTGAGAAGCTGAAATGGCTGATGATGCTGATTGAGTTCAGAAATCAAAGCTTGGATTCTGTGAGAGATTGAAGAATGTGTGAGATCTTCTTAAAACATATACCTGTGAAAGTAAGGTTTACTGGCATAGGCCAGTAGTAGCAGGTAAAGAGGTTACAGCATTAAGAGGGACGGAAACATATAATTCTTTTACACGGAGACATGGGGAGCTATGTCATTCAGAAGGACTATTGAAAAGATGAGGAGTGCTCCATTATGTAACGTGTGGTTGGTGGGTCCAGCAGAAACATTAACAGATTTATTTCACAATGGGGAAGGAGGCCTTCGGCTTGATGTTGGCGTTCCAACATTTCAGATTTACATTGCCAATAACATACATGAGACAAATCTTTTTCACTGATCGTGACCCCTTAAAGTTTTTGGAGAAATTTAGGGAGAAGGATACCAGTCTGTTTCGATTGAGCTTATTATTGCTGCCATTAAATTTGAAATTATACAGGTGATAGGACGAGAAAACCTAAGTTTTGACATCTTGTGGAGACTTGGATGAAGAAAGACAAAGGCATTCTGTGGCCGGAGTAAAATGACTGAAATCGAAATAGTTGTGAATATTTGTATGCTCAGAGTCAATGTAATATATATGCATTTCAGTCTGCTAATAGAGGAAGATTAGGAGGTCTAAAAGGAATCCACATTTGTGCATTGATGGATTATTTTATTAAAGAATGAGTTGTGAAGATATTATCATTATAAAACGTTTATTTACTATTGTTTTTTTTTGAAGAGACGTTTTAAAGGCAGAGGTGCAGAACTGCTGTCTGAAAACAGTTTAAGTAACTAACTGAGAAAGCCTTTAGGTTTCATTAAAACGGTGGTTACAATGGAAGGACAGTGGCCAGCTCTCCCAGACCAGGTTTCCTCATTTTGTTTTTAGCTGCAGCATTCAGAAGCTGCTGGGGATCCCAGAAGGGTTGGAAGTTTCAATACATGATCCGAAATGCTTTTCTCTCTGAGCTCTTTGTTGATGTTGTAACCTCCAGGATTGGCAAACTGCTGTAAGGATCTGCATTTGAATATACAAAGCAAAGCAGTGTAAACCAAGAGGGTACGGTATCTAGTGTTTATGTAAGTGTTCCAACATATAAGCTCTCCCAAAATATTCTTTTCTTTGATTTTATTTTAACTAAAGCATTTGAATAGATTATATTTTGCTTAATGTTGAGTGGTTTGACCAGTCACAACATATCTGGAACGCACACCTCCCATCTATATTCAAAATAAGGAAAGGTTTTGGGTCTAAGCAGCCTTCTTAAAAATATTTTGGGGAGATCTGGACTGGTCCACAACACTTGTAGCCAAGGGATTTGTGATGACTCCTGTAATTGAAAATTAAGTGGAGGGGCTGGGGATGGTTTGCTGGAGGTTGTGCTGTGAGCTGCCTCAGACATGCAGGGAGACCTGAGGATTTGGTGACCCAACGCTGGATGCAGCATCTGCGTCTGTTACATGAACAACAAATGGAGCAGAGGCTGCAGAGAGGGGAACTCTGAAACCACGCAGTGAGTGTGTGTGGGAAAGGGATCTGCTGTATCCACATTGGGTTTTCCAGGTACAGCTTCCCAAGCTTCACTTAACCCAGGAGCAGAGTGTGAGGGGACACTGATTGAACAAGGAGCTGGTCATAGAATGGTATCACCTCCACCTCCTTCAACACGACCTGCAGTTTCACACCAGGGGAGGATGATGCTGGCAGTGGCTGTTAGGGTTACTGTTTCTCATACAGCTTCTATGATCCAGAACATTCCAGGCTGGACAAGGTGACACATCCATCATTTCCCAATATCTCAACATCAATGTCACCATTCGGTGATGGAGGATATACATGGTGGATGAGGTAAATACATTGTTTCTCCCACAGCAGGGAGCTTCCGGGTATATCCAGTATAGTGGGATTTCCGATGGTGTACAGTGCATCTGCAGAGTACCCATGTCAATGGGGAGAGGTAGAGGAACTGAAGGATTTCTCTCTCTATTAATGTAATGCATGCACAGTATATCATGTTGGTGAATACCCACTGTCCTGGTAGCAGTCATGGCCTCTTCATTCAGAAGCAGTCAGGCATTTTCATCGTCATCGGGTCTCCACGTGGTAAGAAATGAATATATCTTGGATAAAGGACATCCTCTTGATGCAGGTTTCAAACACCATCCCCACCATCAATCAATCACATCAAAGTATTCCATGTGTACGCAGAGCAATGTGGTCACTTGGAGTGTCTGGGAGCTGACAATCAGGGATGGAGCAAAACCTGCCATTTCTGAACGGGTCTGAGTGAACCTCCCAGTACACAGTATTACTAGGTCCTGTAATCCCTCTCCATTTCAGTAACATACTGCCTTCCATTATTTCTGTAAATGAAATGACAGGGTATATCATGTTAGATTCCACCTGACAAACTATTATCTATTGTCTTTACCTCTCTGAATCTATTTGCAGACTCTCCACCCTCTCTTCATAAAGTAATCTCTTGCTTATCACAGCGACATCACCAAACTCAGCATCTGTATATCTGTTCCATCTTCCTGATCATTAATATAGAATGTAAATAGTTGAGAACCCAGCGCTGGTCACTGTTCTCTCTAACTGCTTTATCCTGAGTGCCTGCTTCCTGCATGATACCCAATCCTCCCTCATTCCTATACAACACAGTCCAACAGTTGAATAAGAACTAGGAGAATTTGTGAGGAATCCAACCGCTCGATGAGGCTGATGTCAACGCGGCCTCTGTTCCAATTTCCTGCCATCTCTCAATCCTAAAACTCTAGTCTCTTGTTGTAGATTGCGCCACATGAAAACAAAATCCACCCACATCTACACTTTCAATTACTTTTCGAATTTTACAGAACTCAATGAGATTTCCTTTCATTCTTATAAACTCGAGCGTATCGGCCTAAACTGCTCAATTTCCCTTCATAAGACAAACACTTCAAATATGGAATCAATCGAATGAAGCTCTTCTGAATTGCCTCCAATGGAAATATCTCATTCTGCAGGACACCCAAACTGTACTCCAGTTGCAGCCTCACTAATGCCTTGCATAGCTACACCAACACTCCCTACTCTGTCCTTTTATAAGTAAACACTGAAATTATGTTTGCATTTCTCATTACTTGCAGTACCCGCATGCAGGTTTTCTGTGATATGCAAGCAGACATCCAGATCCCTCTGCACCTAAGCACTTTGAACTTTCTCGCCATTTAGATAATAATTTGTCTCTCCATTAATACTGGCCAACTTGAATAGCACCATTTTTTTTTCTCAAGGTTTGTGAAGGTTTGTAGCTCAGGTTGAGATTTGGGGTGTATGTTTGCTCCTTGAGCTGTAGTTTTGATATCCAGACGTTTCGTTACCTGGCTATATAACATCATCAGTGGCGACCTCCAAGTGAAGCGAAGCTGTTGTCTCCTGCTTTCTATTTATATCTTTCTCCTGGATGTGGTTTCTGGAGTTTGTGGTGATGTCATTTCCGGTTCGTTTTCTGAGGAGTTCATTGATGGCATCTAGATTTATGTGTGGTTTATGGCGTTGTGATTGGAGTGCCAGGCCTCTAGGAATTCTCTGGCATGCCTTTGCTTAGCTGCCCCACGGTAGATGTGTTGTCGCAGTCAAAAGGGTGGATTTTTTCATCCGTGTGTAGGGCTACGAGGGAGAGAGGGTCGTGTCTTTTTGTGGCTAGCTGGTGTTCGTGTATCCTGGTGGTTAACTTTCTTCCTGTTTGTCCTACGAAGTGTTTGTGGCAGTCCTTGCATGGAATTTTGTTGATGTCATTGGTTTTGTCCATGGGTTGTACTGTGTCTTTTAAGTTTGTTAGTTTTTGTTTGAGAGTGTTGGTGGGTTTGTGTGCTACTAGGATTCCGATGAGTCTCAGTAGTCTGGCTGTCATTTCTGAAACTTCTTTGATGTATGGTAAGGTGGTTAGGGTTTCTGGCTGTGTTTGGTCTGATTGTCGTGGTTTGTCCTTGAGGAATCTGCGCACTGTATTTCTTGAGTATCCGTTCGTCTTGAATACGTCGTATAGGTGGTTCTCGCTGTTTTGCGTATCTCGTCTGAGTTCGTTGGAATAGGGTCCTGATACAGCTTCATTTGTGTGTGTTGAGATGATTGCTGGTGTAGTTAAGTATTTGGTCAGTGTTTGTCGGTTCTCTCTATATGCAGGTTTGTAGTTCTCCATTGTCCTTTGTTTCGACTGTGAAGTCCAGGAATGCGAGTTTGTTGTCGGTTTCTTCCTCCTTGGTGAACTTTATGCCTGTGAGAGTGTTGTTGATGATGTTAAATGTCTCTTCTATCTTGTTTCATTTCGTGATGCCAAAAGTGTCATCTACGTAGCGAACCCAGATATTTGGTTTGATGATTGGTAGGGCTGTTTCTAGTCCTTGCATTACCGCTTCTACTATGAATCCTGATAAAGTGGAGATCCCATGGGTGTGTCGTTGGTTTGCTTGCAGACTATGTTTTTGAAGGTGAAGTGGGTGGTGAGGCACAGGTCCATTAGCTTCATGATATTTTCTTTGGTAATGTGATTGATGGTGGTTGGTGTGTGTGTGATGGTCTCTTCTAAAAGTGTTGTAAGTGTTTCCGTTGCCAGGTCGATATTAATGGAGGTGAACAGTGCTGTTATGTCGAATGAGATCATTGCATCGTCTTCCTCTATGTTGGCGTTTTTGATGATTTTTAGGACTTCCTGGGTGGAGTGGATGGAGTGTTGTGACTCTTCTACTAGGTATTTTAGTCTTGCGTGTAGTTCTTTGGCTCGTCTGTAAATTGGTGTTCTGGGTAGTGCGACTATGGGTCTGAGGGGGGCTCCTGGTTTATGGATTCTTGGTAGTCCGTAGAATTGTGGGGTATTGGTCCCATCGGGTTTCATTTTCTGGAATTCTGTCTTGTTTAATTGTCCGGAATTGTGTAATGTTCTTAGGAGATAAGTAATTTTGCTTCCTAGTTGTGTGGTCGGGTAAAGCGCCACCTGTTGGTAGGTGTTGGTACCTGCGAGTAGTGCATTAGATTTTTCGATGTCGTCCCTTCTGTTCAGGATGACTGTGAGCGACCTTTGTCTTCAGGTAATACAATGAAGTCTTTGTCTTTTTTGAGGTTTTCTAGGGCTTTCTTTTCTTGTGTGGTCAGTTTGTTTTCCTTCCCTCTTTCGGCTGAGAATAGGTGCAACTATCTGTCTGATCGTTTGTTGTGTTTCTTCCATGAGATTGTTGCCCTTCAATGTGGTTTCTAATGCCGCTAGTAATTCCTTCTTGTCAGCGGCTCGGTAATTGAAATTTAATCCTTTGACTAGTACCGCTTTTTCTGTGTCTGATAGGGTCCGGTCTGATAAGTTCTTTATCCATGCCCCTGTGTTAGCGGTTTTGTGTTTTTTTTGTGAGTTTGTCCAGTTTTTTCTTCACGTCCCGATTTTTCTTTATCTGTCTTTGTCGGTGTTTGGTGTTGATGGCTTGTTCTATCACGTCTGACCATACTTGGTTTGTTGCTTGTTTGAATAACGGCTTATGGCGCGCAATTTCCCGTTTGTATTTTCAGAGTCTGTGGTGGGCGTCATTGATTAATTCTCGGAGCATTCTGCGGCCGTTTTGTTCTGTTAAACTTTTGGCTTGAGGTGTTTTTATCGGTGTTTATATTGCAGACATTTTGGCAGTAGTTGTTTTCTTAAACATTCATGCAGGAAGTACAGCTGTTTGCGAGTGGAACTCTCTCGGATGGCATTCCTTTCCCATCTACTGGCAAGTTGTAGCGTGTTGCGCTCATGGCTTTTGCAAAGTTTGTGAAGGTTTGTAGCTCAGGTTGAGATTTAGGATGTTGGTTTGCTGGCTGAGTTGTAGGTTTGATATCCAGACGTTTCATTACCTGGCGAGATAACATCAATGGTGGCGACCTCCAAGTGAAGCGAAGCTGTTGTCTCCTGCTTTCTATTTATATCTTTCTCCTGGATGTGGTTCCTGGGGTTTGTGGTGATGTCATTTCCGGTTCGTTTTCTGAGGAGTTGATAGATGGCAACTAGATCTATGTGTTTGTTTATGGCGTTGTGGTTGGAGTGCCAGGCCTGTAGGAATTCTCTGGCATGTCTTTGCTTAGCCTGTCCTAGGATAGATGTGTTGTCCCAGTCGAAATGGTGGCTTTTCTTTGTGGTGGTACTCCAAACACAACGCCAGAAACAAACATATAGATTTAGATGCCATCTATCAATCTCTCAGAAAACGAACCGGAAATGACATCACCACAAACCCCAGGAACCCCATCCAGGAGAAAGATATAAATAGAAAGCAGGAGACAACAGCTTCGCTTCACTTGGAGGTCGCCACTGATGATGTTACCTCGCCAGGTAATGTCTGGATATCAAACCCACAGATCAGCGAGCAAACATACACCCTAAAATCCCAATATTTCTTCACTTTAATTTTCCTTGCTAAATGTTGGCCCATTCACCCAACCTATCCATATAGATTCAAAATCTCTTGCACCATCATTCTGAAGTAATTTCCCATCGATGTTAGTGTCATCTGAAAATGTGGCATCGTATTTTCTATCCCATCAACAGAGTACAGTCATTCCATCGATCACAAATGGTTGAGGCATGAGTCCTGAAATCAATGGCACCCCACAAATTACATTTGTCAAAAGAAAATTATACATTTATTCCATCTGACTCCATTTTGTTGCTTCACCAATCCTCCATCCAAGCTAATATATTACTCCTAGACCCATGTTGTCTGATCTTACCACTTACTCTTTGGAGAAGCGACATATCCGATGCCTTCAGGAAGACTAGATATGTTCCATCTCCAGGATTCCCATGACCCACCTTGTTTGTGACATCTTCAAATAACTCAAGCAAACAATTCAAACACGGTTTAGCCTTCGTAAAACCATGTCGACTCAGATGAATTGTGGTTTAACTTTGCAAATGTCCTGAACAATGGACTCTACCAATTTGCCTTAAATTACAATAGTTTATTGTTACACTTTCATCCATAATGTATACCATTATTACAAGCTCTTCCCTTTCGAAAAGCTTTACATTTTCTTTGAATTCCTGATTAAAAGGCATACGTTTTTAAGAGATTTGGTCCAAATGCTGTGTAAGAGCCACGTGTCGCTGAATGGACTCATTATCCTGCTGGTGTACACACTCGATAGGCTGACGTCTTTCTGGTGTTCACATGTTGCCATCTCCAAGGCCAGAATGGCATCCTCCTGTTGATGCTTTAGAGGATTGGGAGATTATGGAATCTTACTGTTGCTGTGTAACATTTTGAGGGACTGATGGGTCTTCTCATACTTCTCCATAACAGGTAGAAATACTGAACGGTCTCCTCATGTATCCCGGAGATGGGACCGAGGGATGGATTGTTCTTCTCTTGTTCCCACACAACAGACACGTGTCTAAATTGTCTCTTCCTTTCTCATGAAAGAACTGTCAGATAGTTTTTAATTCTTATCCAATTCCCTTGCAATAGGCTCGGTTGGTCTGAATGGCCTCCTGTTATCCCAGTGTAACAATCTCCAGTCAATGTGTGACCTCTTCCAGTTCCTATGTTACAGACTTGAGGAGGCTGAATGGACTGATCCTGTTGCTGTTTAACAGGATACTGGTGCAGCATGGCCTAATGTTATAGGCTCGAGGGGCTGATTGGCCTCCTTCTCTAAATGTATATCAGGCTCCAGGGGCTGAATAGCCTCGTCCTGTTTTGGTGTAACAGGGTCGAAGGCCTGAATATCCTCCTGTTGTTCCTGTGTAACAGGCTGGAGAACGGAATGGATTCCTCCATTATCTGTGTAATTCACTTCACTCGTTCACTCCTTCTGCCATTTATGTTCAAATAAGATCATCTTTAATCTTTGTAAACTCCAATGGCTACTGGGTCAACCTGATCATCATTTCATTATAAGCTAGCAACTTCATTGCAGGAATCAGTTGAGGGAACCATCTCTGATCTGCTTCCAATATAACAACATCCCTTCTTCATTGAAGAGATTAAATCTGTACACACTACTCCAGATGTGATCTCACTAAGAGCCTGTACAGCAGCAGCAACACTTTACCGGCCTGCTGGAAGATTCCCACCCAGGTTAGAGCTGTCTCAGCTCTCTGGGGGGATACAGAGCATTGTTGGAAGATCATTGTCTTTCTCTACTCCATCAGCCTTACGGGAGATCTGGAGTAATTATTGTTTGAGAAGATCATAAATGATGTGGCGAGATGATCTCTACCATCAATCTCCCCAGAGCCCTCATCGCTCAGATTCCACAGAATCTAGTAAGGTGGTGATTAAAAAAAACAGAAAGGAGGAGCAAACATTGATGGGAGTTATATATCAAAGTGAAAGCTGCAATGCAAATGTTGGACATGTTATAAAACAGGAAATGAGTTATACACATTTGTGGCTACTGCAGTGATAATGTACTGTTTAAGTTATATCTAAACTCTGCTAACCAATTGAATGCTAATGCTGGGAAAAATGGATTTCATGACCACGTGTGAGATGGTTTACATGAGCATTATGTTAAGCACTGAGCTCGATATCAGTTGATTTAGGAATTGGTGTTGAGTGATCAGAAGAGCTAATTGAAAAATTTGCTGGAAAGGACATTTTGGGAACAGTGACCACAATGTACTGGTTTTCTTTTATGCTGTTTGAGTACACGACAGTTTTTGTTTTATTTGAAGTAACTCTTATAAATCTGAGTCATGCAAGCCATCAAGGTGTGAGGAGAAAGTCGGGACTACAGATGCTGGCGATCAGAGGCGAAGAGTGTGGTGATGGAAAAGCACAGTCAGGCAGCATACTAAGAACAGATAAATCGATGTTTCGGGCATAAGCCCCTCATCAGGAATGAAGCTTATGGGCCAAGGGGGCTGAGGGATAAATGAGAAGGGGGTGAGGTAGGGGAGAGGTTAGCAGGGATTGCAGTAGGTAGATGAAGGTGGGGTTGAAAGTGATAGGTGATGAAGGGAGACGGACCGCCTCATCTACTGCATCCATTGAACCCAATGTGTTCTTCTCTACATTGGCGAGGCAGAAGGTCACCTTGTGGAACATTTCAGAGTACATCTCTGGGATAGCCACATTGAACAATTCCATCGCCTTGCGGCTGAGCACTTTAACTCCCCTTCCCACTCTGCCAAGGACATGAGGGGCCTGGAGCTGCTCCATCGCCAAACCCGAGCCACCAGAAGCCAGCAGGAAGGAAGCCTCCTCTTCTGCCTTGGGACCCTCCAAACACAGGGGATCATAGTGGATTTCCCCATTTCCCCTAATCCCACCCTATCCCACTCCAACCTTCCAAGTCAGCACCGCACTTTTGTACATTCCTATGCGTCCACCTTCCTTGCTATCAATCTGGTCCACCCTCCTCTCCGAGTATCACTTTCAACCCCACCTTCACTTACCTATTTGATGAAAGGAAGCAGCTTAGAAAAATGCCAAGTTGTAGTAATCCAGTGGATTCAGAGAAATGTAGGACCCAGCAAAGGATGACCAAGAAACTGAGAAGAAAATAGAAAAGAGAAAAAGCATGCAAACGAAAGAAAAACATAAAAACTGCTAAAAAGCGTCTATCAAGGTATGAAAAAAAATAAAAACGTGGTCAAATGTGGAACAGTTGGTGTGCGTTCAGGATAGTTTATTGCAGAGAACAGAGAAATCTCAGGGAAAAGAAACAGTTTATTTGCATCTATCTTCATTGGAAGAATGTCCAGAAATTCTTCCAGAAATACCAAGTGGCCATGGGACTTATGTAAGTAAAGTCTAAGATTATTCTGATCAATGTTGAGGTCATCTTTGAAAAGAAAGCTGGATTGAATATTTATAAATCTGACAGACCAGATGTACTTCATACAAGGATTTATGAGGAAGCAGCAATAGACATGTTGATTGCATCGCGGATTTTTACTTTATCTTGCGACACATTCTCGAAAGTCATTTAGCCAATCTGTATAAGGCAAAGGTTACAAATATTATCCAACCATTTAAGAAAGGATGAAGATGGAGAGGGGTGAACTACAGAGCAGTTATCTTGTCATCCGCAGTCGGGTGTCTGTTGGACTCGATTACAAAGAACATGCGACTACATATGTAGAAGGTAATAACATCACTTGGGAGTGTGGGAATATACCGATGAAAGGAAAACCAGAAGTGGCAAACATTTTCTTTGGAATGGTTTGAAGATGATTCTTGTGGACAGAGGCAATGAAGAACCAATGGATAACGTAGAGTTGAATATTCATGAGATTTTTTTAAAAAACTCACAAAGTAAGCTCATAAGAAAAGTTAAAGCGAGAGGTATTAGGAAGAACATATGAAAATAGCAAAGAAAAAATTAGTTTTACATTCAGGTGATTGTAATTGGAATATAGAAGACGTCATGCACCAGTTGTATCGAGTGTTCATGAGAGTATTTTGTATTGTTCGGAATCCCAATCTAAGAAATAAGATATTGACTACAGAGGAACTGCAAAAGGTATTATTCAGATTCATCCCTAAAACGGCAAGATTTTCTGATGTGGAAACTCACCCTGTGATCTCGAGTTTTGAAACATGAGAGGTGGTTGCAGTGAAACTTAGAAACACAGAGGGGACTGAATAACAGGGACATGGAGAAGTACAAGTAGGCGAGATCTGGGAGAATCCCACGATATTCTACACGGACAAGTAGAGCAGAATAATCAGCAAACAGTTAGTGTCCATTAGAAACCAAAGGGGCAATCTGTGTGTCAAGCTGGAGAACATTGATGGATTGTTACATGAGACCTTCGCATCTATTTTACTTTAGGGACGGAGAAGACAAGTACAGAATTCAAGGAGATGGACGGGGAAACTCTTGAACAGATTGATGTAAAATACGAAACAGGATTTGAGGCTTTGTTCTGTATAAATTTGGACCTATCTCCATGTCTGAATGAGTTGTATCACAGGCGGCTGTTGGGGTGAAAGGAGGAAAGACCCTGACTGAATATTTTAATTAGGATCTGACCAAAGGGGAGGTTCCAGAGAACTGGAGAACTGCTAACACGATTCCACTTCACAGTTCGGGTGGGAGAGATAGACCAGGGAACTATAGACGAGCGGGTATTAGGTCACTGTTAAGGAAACTACTGGAGAAAATAGGGAAGGAGAAAATTGAACTCCAATCAGAGTCGCAAGGTCTGATCAGGGATAATCATCATGACTTTATCAGAAGGAAGTGACATCTAATGGATTTGATTGAATTAGTTTGAGGAGGTCGATTCTTTAGCTTTGTAGGAAAGCCTTTGACAAATTTCCAGCTGGGAAACTGAAAAATAATGTAAAATCTCACAATATAAATGATAACTTGACAAGTTACAACGAAAATTGTCTTAGTGGCAGGAGGCAGAGGGTAGTGAGAGAAGGCTGTTTGTGTGACTGGAGACCAGTGTCCCCTGGTGTACCACAGGGATCAGTGCTGAGTCCCTTATTGTTTGTGTTATTCATAACAAAAACAAATGTGAATGTGGAGGGGGCTAGGTGGAGAGGCAGGGAGGTGTGATAAGTAAGTGTACGTTTGACATAAAGATTGACCAGTTGGTTCGCAGTGAGCAGGAAGGCTTTAAGTTACAGGAAGATGCAGATGAAATGGTCAGATGGGCAGATCAATAACAGATAGAATGTAACCCTGATAAATATGAGGTGATGCACATTGGGAGAAGGAACCAGGCAGGGGAGGACTCAATGAATGGCAGCACACTAGGAAGCTCAGATTGTGCTTCTCCACACATCCCTGAATGTGACTGGACAGGTTAATGCTTAAAAATGTGTTGCTGGAAAAGCTCAGCAGGTCAGGCATCATCAAAGGAAAAGGAGAATCGATGTTTTGGGCAGATTCCTGAAGAAGGGCTTATGCTCGAAACGGCGATTCTCCTGCTCCTTTGATGCTGCCTGACCTGCTACACTTTTCCAGCAACACATTTTTTAAGCACTGATCTCCAGCATCTGCAGTCCTCACTTTCTCCTGGGCAGGTTAATGGACTAGTTAAGAATTGGACCTTGAGTGTTGTGTTTCCTAATCAGGGCGTAGATTATAAGAGCTTTCAGGGCTTTGGTTCGGCCAAAATGGAATACTGTATGTAGCTCTGGGAGCCACATTCCAGGAAGGATGTGATTGCACTGGAGAGGGTGCAGAGGTGATTCACCAGGGCGTTCCCTGGGATGGAGCATATCAGCTATGGAGAGAGGCTGGATAAGCTCGGGTTGTTTACTTTGGAGCAGAGAAAGCTGAGGAGTCAGTGATTCAGAAGGATAAGATTATAAGCGACACGGACAGGGGGATAGACAGCAGCTGTTCCTTTTAGTCAGAGGGTCAAGAACAAAGGAGCAGGCTTTTAAAGTGAAAAGTTTGAGGCTCAGAGATGATTTAAACATTTTTTCACCTCGAGGTGTGGGCTTCTGGGATTACTTCCTGAGAGGGGAATTATCACGAGTAACCTCACAATCGTTAAAAAGTACTTGGACAAGCACTTGGAAGCGTCATAACATTCCAGGCTATGGGACTGCTGTAGAAAGTGGGACTAATATAGATCGTGCTGTACTTCTGTTGGCACAGAGTCTTTGCTCCTGTGAGTGCACCATGTGGAAGGTCAATTATTGGAGCATTTTAAGGCAGGAATTTATGGGTTTCTGAAGAGTTATATTCATAAGGGTTATACGTGTGAACTGTAATAGCTTGTTAAATTATGTGAGAAATATGAGACAACAAGTGTAGTTTCCTTACAGTTTGGAACCAGAGAATGGAGAATGTGGGACAGGGAAATGGCAGAACTATGAAGCCACTACTTCAGTTCTGTCTTCACGAAACTTTCTAACAATATAAGGAAAACTAAGTCTGATGTGGGAAAATGATAGAGTACGTGGAACATAGAACATAGTAAGTAAATGGTTTAGCAGAAATTATTGTGGCTGAAAGTAATAGTCATAGACAACACTAACATAGATTTATGAAATGGGAATTATGTTTGAGAAGCAGACTGGCTGACAAACGAAAGAGCAGTAATGGATGTAAAACATTTTGATTTTTAGGAAAATGTTGGTAAAGCTCCAAGCCCAATTTGCAGTATCAAATCTGAGTGGATTGGGGCTAATATATGGACATGTTTCGAGAATGGGACAGCTGGCAGTAAACAGTGAATAGAAATAAACAGACTCATCAAGCAACAGCCTGACATTGTCTGTAAGGTATGATTCTGTGAGTATGACTATGACCTAGACACCCGATCACCTTCCCCGGATATGTCCTGTCTCATCAGCAGGATGGACACAGCAGAGGTGGCAGCACAGTGGGATGCAGTTAGAAGGGAATTGCTCTTGGAGTCCTCAACAGTGACTCCGTATCCCATGGCATTAGTTTGCATTTGGGAAAGGAAACCTCCTGCTGATTACCAAGTACCAGCATCTCTCAACTGATGTATCAGTACTCCTCCCTGCTGACCAACACTTGGAGGAAGCACTGAGGGTAGCATTCTGGGTGGGGTATTTCAATGTTCACCACCAACAGTATCTCAGCTACAGCATTATTGATCGAGAAGGCTGGGTCCTAAAGGATATAACTGCTAGAGTGGTTCTGCGGCAGGCAGTGAAGGAACCAACAAGAGGAAAATATACACTTGACCACAGCCTTACTAATCTGCCAATTGCAGAAGTATCTGCCTATGACAGTATCGGTAAGAGTGACCACCGCATAGTCATTGTGGAGACAAAGTCACACCTGCACATTGAGAATAACATTTACCATTTTGGGTGGTACTATCACAGTCCGAAATAGGGCAGACTTCGAACAGATCTAACAGCTCAAGTCTGGGTGTCCATAAGGTGCTGTGGTTCATCTACAGGAGCAGAATTGTACAGCCACACAACCTCATGACCTGGCATATCCCCCTCGCAACAATTACCATCAATCCAGAGGATCAGCATTGGTTCAATGGATGTGCAGGATGGCAGGAGCAGCACCAGGCAAACCTGACAATGAAGTGTCAGCCTGGTGAAGCCACCAAACAGGACTACTCGTGGGCCAAACAGCATAAGCAGTAAGTGATAGACAGAGCTAAGTGATCCCACAAGCAACGGTTCAGATCTAAGCTCTGCAGTCCTTCCACATCTAGTCGAGAAACGTTGGAAACAATTAAACAATTCATTGGAGGAAGAGGTTTCACAAATAACGCCTTCCTCCATGATGGAAGAGCCCAGCACTTCAGTGTATAAGATAAGGCTGATGCACTCGTAACAACTTTCAGTCAGAAATGCTGAGTGGATGATCCATTTCAGCCTCCTCCAGTGGTCCTCAGCAATTCAGTTACCAGTCATCAACCAATTCGATTCAGTCCATGCGATATCCAGAAACGGTTGGAGATACGGGATACTCTATGGGGTCCATACTCTGACAACATTCTGGCAATATTACTGGAAACTTGTGCTCCATAACTTGCCACTCCCCCAGCCAACTGTTTCAATACAGTTACAACAATGGCTTTTCCTGATTATGTGGAAAATTACCCCAAGTATCTCCTGTATATAAAAAGCAGAACAAATCCAATCCAGCCAATTACTACTACATCAGTCTACTCTCGATCATCAGTAAAGTGGTGGAAGGTCTCAGTGCTTTTAAGCAGCAACCTGCTCATCAATACCCTGTCAATGACGCCCAGTTTGGGCTCCACCAGGGCCACTCAGCTCCTGACCTCATTACCTTGATTCAAACATGGACAAAGGAGCTGAATTCCAAAGGTAGGGTGAGAGTGATAGCCCTTTAAATCAAGGCTGCATTCGACCTTGTGTGGTATCAAGGTGCTTTAGCAACACTGGATTCAATGGGTATCAGAGGCAAAATCCCGGCTGGTTAGAATCGTACCTGACACATAGGAAGATGGTCATGGTTGATGAAGGACAGTCAACTCAGCTCCATGTCTGTAGGAGTCCCTCGAGCAGTGAACAGAAACTTCTTCAGGGCTGCTTCATCAATAACCTTCCCTCCATGTTAAGGTCAGAAGTGGGGATGTTCGCCAATGATTGTACAATGTTCTGCAACATTTGTGGCTCCTCAGATACTGAAGCAGTCCATGTTCAAACACGACAAGATCTGGACAGTATCCAGGCTGGCAAGTGGCAAGTAATGTTCAGCCCACACGAATGCCAGACCATGACCATCACCAATAAAATACAATCTAACCTGCCCCTTGGCATTCAATGGTGGTACTATCACTGAATCCCCCAGTATCAAAGTCCTGGTGGGTAATCATTGCTCAGAAACTCACTGGTCTCCCCACATGAACACTGTAACTATAAGAGCAAGTCCGAAGCTAGGAATGCAGCGGTGAGTAACTCACATTCTGTCCATCATCTACAATGCATGTCAATACAATATAGGTCAGAAGTGTGACAGAAGACTCCCAGTTTGCCTGGATGAGTGCAGCCCCAACAACACTCCAGAAGCTTTATACCATCCAGGACAAAGCAGCCAGTTTGACTGTCCCTTCATCCACAATGCTCCACCATCAACGCGCAGCAGCAGCAGTGTTTTATGATCCACATGCTGCAATGAAATGATTCACCAAAGATCCTCAGAAACCATCTTCCCAATTCATGACCACATCTATCTAGAAGGACAAGGGCTACAGATGTATGTAAATACCATCATCTTTAGGTTCCCCTCCAAGCCATTCACCATCTTGACTTGGAAATATATCACAGCTCCTTCACAGTCGCTGGGTCAGAATCCTGGGATTCTCTCCCTAATGGCATTGGAGGTCAACCACAGCAGGTGGACTGCAGTGTTCAACAAGGCAGCTCACCACCACCTTCTCAAGAGCAACTAGGGACAGGCAATAAATGCTGGCCCAGCCAGTGACACCCAGATTGACGAAATACAGAAATAGAAATTAACAGAGGACTGTTGCTGAGATATCACAGAGATCGGTGCATGGGGCCCAGCTATTCACAATGTCCTTTAAATATTTGGTTGCTGGAATCAGATACAATACATCCTAGCCTGCTGACAGCACTAATGGATGTGGGATTGTGAGTGGGTGCGGAGGATGTAAAAAAGCACAAAGAAGACTAAGACAAATGGAGTGAATGGGTAAATACGTGACAGATGGAAAACAATGTGGATAGAGGTGACGGTGTGCCCTTTGGTGGAAATGATAAACTGGAATCCTACAATTTGAAAAGGATTGGTTGAAACACATTGATTTACAAAGGGACATATGCTCCTTTTTGTTGTTTCCTTTTGCATCAACCTCTGAGGTCCCTGCAGCGCAGTGAGTTCTGTAACCAGAAGTCAATACTGGGCATGGCATTGACACGCTGACCAGTGTACACAGACCCACCAAGTGGGGAGCTATAACACGGAAAAGGATCTGCATATCCTTGTACATATGTCGCTGAAAGCAATATTGCAGAAACAGAAAGCAGTAAAGAAGATAAATGGTGTGTTGACCTTCATTTCAGGGGGATGTGAGTCCAGGAGAAAGGGTGTGTTACTGCAGCTGTACAGACCTTTGGAGACATCCCATCTCGAACATTGTGCAGCATTGTGTGCAGGCTTGGTCTCCTTACCTAATAAAGGACAAACTCGACATTGAGGGAGAGCAGTGAAGGATGACCAGACTGATATCTGGGATGACGAGCTTGTTGTGGGAGCAGAGTTTGGGGTGACTGGGCCAATATTCCATGGGGTTTAGGAAAATGAGTGGAGATCTCAGTGAAATATACAAAACTCTGACAGGGTGAGACACATTAACAGCAGGAATGATATTCCCCTGGCTGGGATGACTAAAACAAGGAACCACAGTATTAGGTAAGGCAGGTCACACTGCAATGAGATGAGAATAAATGTCTGCACTCACTGACTGGTGAACATGGGGAATTGGCTTGCACCTGGAAACCAAGACACTTATAAATAAGGATTCAGAGACAGTAAAGGGATGGTGGGAAAGCAGGAGTACGGGGCGGAAATGAAGGGCCAACCTTCATTACATGGAATTGGTTAGCAAACTCAATGGACCAAACGTACTACTGCATTTCCTATTTTATAGCTTCCCAAGGTTACTCACATTAACGGATATGTATATCGTGTGGGGTAATTGCATTGAGGAGATTTTTTCCATGAACTAGAATGGGGGAGGCTCAATGTGTTGTATGACCTACTCCTTTCCCGCTGTTTCTGTGCAGTCTGTGGGAAAGCTCGGTAAATGTTGTCACAAGCTCTCAGATGTTAAGAAGGAGGTCTCTGCAGGGTCGACAGGACTGTGTTCTCATTCCCTTTTCCGACACTGATGCTGAGGCCGGATGTTCAGTCCGGTTTCATCCTTTCAGTCCTTGGAGTAGTTTGATACAAATGAGTGCCTTGATTGGCCGTTTCAGAGACCATTGAAATGTTTACCACATGTCAGGGTCTTTGGAGTCAGTTTTAGGCCAGCCCAGGAAATCACGGGAGATTCACTTCCTAAAAGTACATTGGAGAAGGAAATTCTGTTTACAATCGATATTGTCTTCAAGGTCACTGTTACTGAACCCAGGTTTTAGATCTCGATATTTTATTAATTGCCTTTAACTTCCACCTGCTGCCAGAGCATTAGCCTGGTCTGGATTAGTAATCCAGTGACATTTCCACAACAGCACCATCTCCACATGGGGACTTGTCAGAGACAACACTGAGCAGGGTATTTCTGTGCTGCTTGACAACTCTGTCAAAAAGAACTCCCACCAATTTGACTGTGGTGATGGGACGGAGGGGGTGGTAAATGATCAGATTGTAATTATTCCCGTTTTAGGGAACGGGACTTACCTGAGTAATTTTCAACATTGCCAGGGACATGTCAGAGTTGGAGATGGAATTAAACAGCTCCCCCATGGACACGGCTTGTTGCGCAGCACAAGTCTTCAGTCCTATTGCAGGAATGGGGTCAGGGCCCATTGCCTGTGTCATATCTACTGTGTTCAGCTGTTTCTTCATGTCACGTGCAGCGAATCACATTAGTTGAAGACTGGCATCTGTGATTTTGTGGGCATCATGGCGTGGGTGATGATTATCATCGACTCAACACTTCTGGCAGAAGTTGGTGCAGATAAAACATCCTTCTCTTTTACACTGATGTGCAGGTCTGTTCCATTATTTAGGATGGGGATGTTTGTGGAGCCCTCTCCTCCAGCTATTTGTTTAAGCGTCCATCACCATTTATAACTGAATGTGGCAGGACTGCAGGGCTTCGTTCTGATCTGTTGGTCAAGTCCAGTAGCTTTAATGAGTTAATATCAGGTTAAGGATCATGTGATTCTGACTCTGACATGTTCACCCACACTCGTCACTGAGCAATAGATGGTGTTGATGGTAATGGCAGACTGAGGTGTTACCCTGGCAAAAAGTTACAGGTTGTGGTTGGATGCTGTTCTGCTTCTCCCGCTGCTGTGGTCTAAAGCACTACATGAATACACAGTTTCCAGCTGCAATATCTGCAATGCAATTCTGCTGTCTGTTCCCCAATTCTCACTGAGACCCATTCACCCATCAGCCCTGCACTCAGTGACCTAACCTGGTTTCTGATGAGGAAATACTTCAATTTTCAAACTCTCATTCTGCTGAGGGTCTGTCTCCCCGGGTCTTGCTTTCAATCTGACACATTCTGCAAAAGTACTTAACTGATCTTAATTAAAATGTTTAATTCACCTGAGTCTTTTTCCTTGAGAAATACAATCTTCTGTGTTTAAGCGATTATTTTTCCTCTGTTTCTTTCCCTGACCATGATTAAGAGCTCTGTAGTGTCAGTGATACCAGAGTTATGTAGTTTCAGAGCCAATGAATTTTCTGGATTCCCAATCATCTACACCACATTGTATATTTTCTCTTTTGAATTGATGCCTTAACACTCATGGCTGCCTTGTCCTCCCATGAGTATGTTTCATGTTCTTGGGGTTGCATTTCTTGTATTATCTTCCAAATTATCCCCAGAACCTCCGCCCATTGCTGGTCCATGGTCTTTCCTGCTCAGCTCCCCTTCCAATTAACTCTGGACAGTTCCTCCCGCATGTCTTTGTAGTGGCATTGCTTAATTATAACCACATTACATCTTGAAGAGATGTAAACTAAAAGAAGGAGCTTTGAGAGATGGGACACGAAGAATAATTGGTGGAATTCTAAACCAGCTACAAAGGGAGAACAAGAGAGAGAGGATATAGATATGGAGATATGGAAAATGAGAAAACCACATTCTCGAAAGAAGCAGATGAACATCCCCCAATACTTTGGCAATGTCTGTGTGCTGTGATCCTTTGTACAGTGCACGTACAGCAGAGTATTATGTTCAAATGCTAAGTCTGATGCCAGAACATTTGTCTGCAATGATATGACAGACATTAGCTTTGGAAAGAACCCAGCAGGCCAACATATTGAAATAAGTTGGGACACCAGAATCAAGAATTTGGAGCACACATCCTGGTAAGAATGAGAAATTAGAGTTGGGAATCCCAGAAAAAGAGGGAACGTTGAGAGGATCAAATAATGTTTTAATATTTTATAAATTTTATACATCATTTGTGACTTATCTGCACACACACACATTGATTAAACAGTGTATATAAAATCTTTTTTCCACCATTGAAACTGTCCTGTTGTCGTGTTACGAGGATACATGAACACCAAGTAGTCATCAAAAGACATAACGCACTATCACTATGTTCCATACATACAGACAAAGAAGGGCACCACTTTGATTGGGACAAAGCACACACACATACTAAGACACGCAAGGACCTTCTTAGAGAAATGGTATTCTAAGCAGAAGTCCATCAATAAACTCATCAATTTAGATTCTGTCTACATACTATTGTTAAAATAACCGGAAATGGCATCACCCAATGTAAGAAACATAGTCATGGTGACGAAACTTCTGAAAACATACTGTCAAGCTCAGTGAGCTAACTTGCATACATATAAATTGTTTTTTTTTGTTTATTAGTGGAATTTAGGAGTTCTCTGTCGCTCACGTTTTGACAGATTATGATGTGAGGTGAGCTTTTCTGGGTATGTGGTTTTAATTAACAGAGGGGTTTGACATTGATGTTATAACAGTTTGGGGCCTTGCCATATGGCATTTGGACAGACTTGAACAGATCTGTGAAACAACAGATCCCAGCAAATTCCAACTCATTGCAACTTTGAACTTCAAATGAAACCATTGGGAAAATTCGTTTAATTTTGTTACTTGTGGTTGGTTAAATGAAAAGTGAGGGAAATGACTTTTAACATTACTGAAGAGGTTCCCGAATTTTCCAAGGAAACTTCGAAATACAGAAGGAGGACATTTTTTAGAATGAGCCAATAGGTAGGAATTGGGTTTAACCATGGAGAAAAGGGAAGCTGGAATTGTAATGGAGTTGGTCAAGCACTTTGATGTATCAGAGAAATAGGCAACTGCAGTAGAGTTATAAAAACTTAACTTGCAAATGTGGCGACTGGAGTTAGAAGATAAGTAAAGGGGCGGAAACAGAGAGAGAAAAAAGAGAAAGTGAAGAGAAAGAATTAGAGAGGGCAATTGAAATTCAGAAGTTGGGAATTAGGTAAGAAAGTTAAATTAACAAGATGGAGATGAAGGGAGAACGTAGGGATGTATTCAACTAGGTTAGTAACTTGCCATATTTCGGTGAGAAAAATGTCAAAATCTTTTTTTATTTCATTTGTAAAAATGACACGGCAGATGACCTGTCCAGTGAACTTATGGGTAATGCTAGTTCAGACTAATCTGGTGGGCACAGCTAGTGAGGTATGTGCAGCGCTGTCAGACGAGGAATCCAGACATTATCAAGATGTCAAATTGGCTATTTTGATTAGTTATGAATTGGTACTAGAAGCATATAGACAGAAATTCGGAAAAATAAAGACGGAACCAGGTCAGACTTATATTGAGTTTGAAAGAATTAACCACAGTCATTTTGATAGGTGGGTTATGGCCTTAAAAATGGATAAGATCTGTCAGGCTTGAAGGAAGATTAATCTGCTGGAGAAGTTAAAAGACTCACTTGCAGAGATAGTAAGAATTCATGTGAATGAATAGAAAGTTCAAGAAGTGAAAAGTGCGGCAGAAATGGCAGGTAAATATGAATTGTGGCATGTGATGAAATTTAGCTTCTGGCAGGAATTTCATCCTGTGGGGGATAGAAATTGGGAGAAGGGAAGATCACACATTACAAAGCGAACAGTAGCTCATAATAGTTTACCACAGGTGAAGAAAGAAGCCAAAGGGGGTTGAAAGGTGGTGAAAGGCCTCAGGTGCTCTCACTGTAAGGGAGTGGAACACATAATATTACAGTGCCGATGGTTTAAGAAGGGCACAGGGAAAAAGTTGTTATCACTGCAGTAAGCTGGGACACACCGTGCTGGGCGTTAAAGAAGGCACTTTGGGGAAAGATGCGGTAGAAGAGGCTAAGCCAGTGACATTAGTGAAACTGGTAAAGGAAACCCCAAGTGCAGCCGAGGAGCTGCAGGACATTGCACAACCTAGGCAAGGGCTGGGTATGGAGGCAGTGCCTGATCTCTGTAAAGAATTCAGCTCTGTGGATAAAGTTTACTCAGAAAGAACAGGGGGAGAAGGATAAGAAATTATAATTTTGTGAGATAAGGGATCTGCTCACTCTCTATTAGTTGGGAAGTGAGGCGCCAGAAAAGCACAACAGATCAGGCAGCGTACGAACAGCAGGACAATCGAATATCAGGCAGAAACCCATCGTCCGGAACGTGGTGGGCGGACAAGGGGGCTGGAAGATAAATACGAGAGTAGTAGCTGAGCTGGTGGGAGGGTCACTGGGAAGGCAATAAGATGATGTAGGTAGGAGTGATAGTGATATGTCGGAGGGGAGGGTGGAGTCGATAGGTGGAAAGGAAGATGGCCTGTTAGGGCAGTTCAAGAGGGCGGTGCTAGGTTGACCGGTTGGATCTGGAAGAGGTTGGTGGAGGGGAGATTTGGAATTTGATGAAGTCAACGTTGATGCTGTACAGGTTGAGGGTTCCAGCTGTCCTACCATCGATAGGTGTCCTATCACCCCCCTCTCCAACATATCACCATCACACCCCACCTGCATCTACCAATCGCCTTCCAAGCTCCCTTTCACCCAGCTCCACCCCCACCCACCCATTTATTTCTCAACCTCCTTCCCCCTCCCTTACGCCCCACTTTCCTGATGAAGGACGTATGCCCAAAACGTCAATGCACCTGCCGCTTGGATGCTGCCGACATGCTGTGCTTTTCCAGCCCCACACTTTTCAACTCTCATCTCCAGCATCTGCCGCCCTCACTTTCTCTCACCCTCTAATAGTACGAGATGAAAGTTTTTTTTCACTCTTTCTGACATGTTAATCAAGAGCTTGATAACTTGTGAAATGGGGACAGAAGTTAAGCATTCCCTTGTGTAACATCAGGATGGAATGCCAAATCAAGGTTGGGGAAGTAACAGTGACAGTGAGTAACAGAGTGTCTGTTCTAGGAATAGAGTTTGTTCTTGGGAACGATTTAGCAGGAGGCGAGGTGGGAGAGGCACCCCTTGTGGTGGAGAAGCCAAAGGAAGATGAGGGAATTGGTGAGTTAATAGAAAATTATTCAGGATTTTTTCCAGACTGTGTAGTAACAAGATCCCACTGTCATAAATTACAGCAGGAAGGAAAAACGAACGAAAAAGACAAAGGAGTTGATGCTCAGTGAACTGACACCCTGTTTGATGTAACGGTGCAGGAAAAACCTGAACAGGCAGAGGTGTTCCGTCCTGAAAGGCTAATGGACGTACAACAGAGATACATACACACACATACACATGCACACACACAGAAAATGCATCAGAACATATTGTTGAACGTTATTAACATAAAGATAAAATTTTAAAATTAAAATGGACACCCCGATAGGTTACTTATTGAACAAGAATGATTAAGTTCCACACTGGCGTGACAATATTTTAATGTGTATATGACAAACAAATTGTCGGAGATAGTTGTGGACAACGACAAATCTCTCGCATTTTTTGGAATATTTACAGACCAGAATATGAGACTACGTCATTGGAGTCTTACCTTACCGACTTTAAACTTACAAAATGTACATGCTGTGGCTCCTATAATGTGATAGCAGATGTGTTTTCGTGGATTTAAAGGAAAAAGTGTAGATAAGTTTTGACTTATTCCAGTGTTGTATTGGTGTACAGAATTAATATGAATGATATAACTGAGATTAACACTTTGGTATTTCATAAAATTGGGATTAAGAGTTAGAGGAAAACAAATGTAGCCATCTTTTCATTCTGCTAGTTCATTTTATTTTCTGAAGCGGGGAGATGTTATGAAGACAAAAACATATATGGACACTTTAAAACAGATCGGGTTTTGCTGAATAGAAATTAAAGCCACAGATGCCAGCTGAAGGTCACACTGTTCCACATGTCACCATTAGCTGAGAAATGGATTCCTGAGTTTTGCTTGCTGTTTTGATAGCCATTCAAATGTAACTAAAGAGTTTAAATAACGCTCAGGATAACAGATGCCAACAGAATTTGAATATTATTGTTTGGACACCTGGAAAGCAATCAAATTATGATAATTATTATATCATGGGGAGTATATAAACCCAGCATTTTGAACACTGGAGGGAGAGCTACTGCCATCCAACAGGAGAGCAACTGCTGTCGAGCAGGAGTGCTAACTGACCATCTCAAACACACTCTCTCAAAGACACATGTTCATGTCAAACCTACTTGCAATAAAAAGATGACCCGGGGAGATGCAGCTGAAAGAGTGAAGACAACGGGGAAGATAGAGACTGTATGGTCATGGGATTGTAATGTTTAATATGTGGGTTGTTGGAACAGCATATTTTTACAGAGTTCGAGTCAGATAGTAAGTAGCTAAGAAGAGGGACTTGCATTTGTGAATTGTTGTTGTTTAGTGTTCACTATTAAGGTTAAGAAACTAACTTGTTAAGTTTTGTTTAAAAGGAGGTCTGTGTCGCTCATATTTTAACAGATTACGAGGTGAGGTGAGCTTTTCTGGGTGTTTGGTTTTAATTAACAGAGGGGTTCGACTCCACCTTGTAAATGTCCATCCCCGCTCACCCCATTTCCCTGCAGTTGGCCCATATCCTTCCAGTCCTTTCCTATACAGATATTTATCCAAATGCTTTTGAAATGTTGTTAATTTACCCCCCTCAACTACATCTGCGAGTAGCTCATCCACGTACCAGCCTCTGTGGAAAGAAGTGGCCCCTTAGGTTCCCTTTTATTCCTTTCCTTCTAACGTTAAACTGATCCTCTCTCGTCCTCGATTCTCTACACCTTGGAAAAAGACTGAGAGCATTAACCCTATCCATACCCCTCGTGATTTTATACAGCTCTATAACAACTCCCCCAGTCTCCTACACGCTAAAGAAAATGTCCTATCTTGTCCAACCTCTCCCTATAACTCAGATCATTGGGTCCTGGCAACATCCTTGTAAATTTCTTCTGTATTCTTTCTACTTTAATAACATCCTACCTTAAACAAAGCGACAAAACCTGAACACAATACTCCAAGTGCGGCCTTAACGAAGTCCTGTATAACTGCAGCATAAATTCCCATCTTCTATACTCAATATCCTGCCTGATGAAGGCCATTGTGCCAAATGCCTTATTCACTGCCCTGTCTACCTGTGACTCCACTCTCAGGGAACCGTGCACCTGAGCACCAAGATCTCTCTGCCCCCTGCACCCCTTAAGGCCCTCCCATTCACCATGAAACTCCTACCTTGATTTGAATTTCCAAAATGCAAGACCTCACGCTTCTATATTAAATTCCATTTGTCGGCCCATTTCCCCAACTGATTAAGGTCCTGCTGCAAATTCTGATAAACTTCCTCACTGATCATGCTCCCACTTACTTTAGTGACATCTGCAAACTTACTAATCATGCCTTGTACATTCTCAACCAGATCATAGATAACAAACAGCAATGGACCCAGCCTCCAGTCTGACAAGCATCTTTCCACTAAACCCTCCCCTTCCTACCATCAAGCCAACTGTGTATCCAATTGGACAGTTCCCACGCATTCTACGTTTTGGAACCTTCCTGAGCAGCCTGCCATGTGGAAACTTATCAAACCTCATCAAAGGCCTCTAAGAAATTTGGGAAGCATGATCTATGCTGTCTATGCTGACTGCTCTGAATCAAACCCTGTGTAAGTAATGGGTGCAGTCGATGGCATGCTGTCCTTCATTGTAAGATGATTCGAGTACATAAGTAAAGCCATCTTTCAGCTGTTGTAGAACCTTGCTGAGAGAGTATTTGGGGCACTCTGTACGGATTTGATGCCCTTTGTAAGGAAGGATTCCCGTACCACAGATACGGATGATGGTAACATGAGGATAGAGTGAGGAAGCTGAGTGTTTAACCTGTAGAGTGTGAGAGACGAAGAAATGGTGATGCTGAAACATGCGGAGTGGCAGGGGTCTCTTATTTCCAAAACAGACATTCCATACTTTACCCAGGAGTTATTGGTTTGATTTATTGCCACGGGTAACTCAGTACAGGGAAACACTTTATTTATTAGCAGTGGAGGCAGATCATAGTAAGCAAGGCCAGACAGATCATAGGATGGAAATAGGCTTGGACAGAGTAAGGCATACAGGTTACACTGAACAGGACGTGCACTAGACAAGATCAACATCAACAAGATCAGCATTATTTGATCTTAGAGAGTCCATTCATCAGTCTAACCTGACTTTCCTAATAGTTTATATGCCTAAATTAACTCTCCCCACGTTATTGTGCAGTCGGCGTGTGAACCCATACTGAACGTTATGTTCCTCACAATCCCCAACAGCAGCCACAATACCTTCCATCTGAAACAGGTAGCCATTCCCACTAGCTTCCACCCTACATAGAGAACACCAGGCTGGCTTCTCGGAGATGGAAGCTGCCTTCTTGTGACTTCACACAAGACATATGGCTTCCCTCCTCACCACTAGAAAACCGTGTTAAAGTCCCACGTGTGTATCATGACTGACGGAGCTACGAGGAACAACGTGGAGCAGTCTGTCTGTGCAGCCTCTGCTCCACCTGGTCACCATGTTAGAGCATCAGTTAGGAGACAGTGAGGACTGTTGATGCTGAAGAACAGAGTAGACAGTGGTTTGGTGGAAAAGCACAGCAGGAGAATCGACGTTTCGAGCATAAGCCATTCATCAGGAATCAGCATCAATTAGCTCATTCTGCCCCTGTGTAAGTGCATTGAGGTGGGAATGGCCTCCTACTGTTCCTGTGTAAGTGACTCAAGGGACTGACTGGCTTCTTCCTCGTCCGATTGGACAGGGCCAAGGGCCTGATTGGGTTACCCCTGGTTCCTGTATGACAGCTCGATGTGCTGACTAGTGTGATGATGCTGTAGCTTTTAGAGGTTATTTTGTTCTGGTTTCTTTTACGAGAGAGATTGAATGACCGTTACCAAGCTGGCTAGTTAGGACCACTTGCGTAACAGTTAGCGAAGCCTTGGGTTTATTTTAATGCAGATGGAATGGGTGTGGTCAGCTCTCACCGATTAGGATTTCTGGGTTTTGGTTTCTCAGTAACATCAGAAATTATTGGGGTCTCCACCGAGTTGAAAACTTTAGTGAATGTCTCCTGGCAGCTACTCTGTATGAATTTTCTCTTGGTGCTGTTTTTAAATCCTGAATTGGAGAAATATTTGTGTCATTCAGTGTCTGAATATTCCTTTTTTGCCAAGGGCTGTGTCCATGTGATTTTCCAGTATTGGAACAGTTCATTAGTGATAGTTCCTAGATCTCTTATTCTGTTAACTTGTCCAATATAATTACATTATTCTAGATTGCTCTTCCTTTGGTTTTATTTTATTTATCGTGTTTAAGTAAATGGTGTTTTGCTTCACACCGTGTTGCTTGACCAGTCACATTGCATCTGGAACAGACACTTTATATTTTCTTTAAAATAAGAAAATAGTAGAGTCTAGGCTACCACCTTCAAATATTATCGAGGGGCTTTGGTGTGGCCCATCACACTAGAATCCTTCTCTTCCTGAGTAATATGTTGGAGGCACTGAATGGGCTGTCCCTGTTCTTCTCTAATAGTGTCAATGGGCTGACCGACTTCCTCATATTCCTGTGAAACCAGTGTGAGGTGCGGAATGAACTCTTATTTTACTGCGGCAATGTGCAGTGTCAGACAGTCCTCTATATGAATGTTACGGACTCTTTAAAAGCACAAGCCTCAATGGAGTCCATGTTTTGCTGCACATGGACACAGTCCAGTTCAGAAGCTGATGGGGGCGTCAAATTATTCTGAACATTGTCTGATGTCCTCGCATTGTGTTATTGGAAAGTTAGTGGGTGTAGTTTTCATGAATGTTCTGGTATTGAATGTTGCCGTCAGGGAGACCAGAGGATTTTGTGAGCCATCTCTGGGTGAGGTATGGGTCTGTATTCACAGTGAATTAGAGTCTACAACATGACCAACAAATGGAGCACAAGTTTCAGAGAGGGGAAGCTCTGTAAAGAGAGATGAGGGGCCTCTTTCATACCCAGCCTGGGTTTTACAATTACATTTCTCAAATCACCTCAAAGTATGTGGGACAGACTTGAAGGGCCGAATGATCTCCTCTGTTTCTGTGCACCAGGTTATAGAAGTAAGTAGCCTCTAAATGATCCTGCCTAACAGGTTTAATGGGCTGAATGGAACACAGGAACATGGGATTGAGGGACAGGAGTGAGTCATTAAACATTTTGAACCTTCTCCACCAGGCACTAAGATTATGGCTGATCAGGTTGTGGTCTCAGCCCCACTTTCCTGTCTGTGTCCCATTATCCATGACTCAGTTTTCTGTCAAATATTTCAGTAACCCAACTGTCAATCAATGTGAACAGAGAGGCACGAGAAACTTCCAGTGAAGAGGATTCGGATTTGAAAGGTAATTTCAGAATTTTTTGTCATCCCTCTTATAGAATCAGAGAGTCATGCAGAATAGAAATAGACCCGTTAGTCCAATCTGTTCACTCCGATCAGATATCAAGCCTGATCCAGTCCCATTTGCCAGCATTTGGCCAATATCCCTCCTCTTTCAGATACTTTTAAATGTGCAATTGTAACCGCCTTCACCACTTCCTCTGACAGCACTTTCTGTACACCCACCACTCTGTGTGTGAAACATTTATCTTCAGGTCCCTTCTAAATTATTCGCCCTCTCCCCTTCAACATGTGCTCTCCTGTTCTGGACTCCCCTACCTGGGGAGCGGAACATGGCTGTTCAGAATATCTATGCCCCTGATGATTTTATAAACCTCTATAATGTCACCCTTCAGCCTCTGACACTCCAGGGGGAAACACCTCAAACTAATCAACCTCTCCCTAAAGTTCAAACCTCCAGTCCTGGGACATCCGTGTAAATCTTTTCAGCTGACAACCAAGTTGTACGCAGTATTCTTAAAGTGGCCTCACCAACATCCTGTACAGATACAACATGCCACCACGACCCCTATACTCAATGCTCTGACTGATTAAGGCAAATTTGTAAAACGTGTTCTGTACCGCACTGTCTGCATTTGACTCCACTTTCAAGGAACAATGCACCTGCAGCCCTAAGTCCATTTGTTTCACAACACTCACCAGGCCCTTACCATTAAGTGTATAATGTCTGCTCACAAGCTTCCAGTCTGAAAAATACCCCTCTCCCTTCAAGCCAACTGTGACTCGCTTCTTCTGTATCCCATGTGACCGAACCTTACTAATCTGCCTACCAATCGGAATGTCATGAACACCTTGCTGAGGTCCATATAGACAATGTCTACCAAACTGCCCTCATCAATCTTCTTTGTTACCTCTTCATAAAATTCAATCAAATTAATGAGACATGATTTCCCATGCAGAAAGCCATGTTGTCTACTCCGATCAGCCCTTACCTTCCCAAATGTATGTAAATGCTATCCCTCAGAATCACCTCCAACAGCTCACCCACCACCGACATCAGGCTCACCAATCCCATTTCTCGTCCCACTCCTCCACTGCTCACAACAAATGTTAAATGTAACCAGGTCGGTGATATGGCCGATGATATCAGTCTCAGACTGGGTCAGGGTCAGTTTTAGGACCAAGTCAGGCTAGTTTCTTTAATCTGTTCAAATAGCACGTTTATGATCCAGAGCAACATTACTCCAACTATGATGGAATGCTGAATGGCAAACTGTTTGCAAATAAAGAATCGATATTTCCCGTTCTAAAAACACTGACACACACACACACACACACACACACACACACACACACACACACACACACACACACAAACAAAATCTCTGAAATTTCACATTGAAAGAACCTTGTCCAAATATTAATGTAACTAATGACAAAAACGAAAAATTGAGAGATTGTCCAAAATGTTATTCTGCTTCTGAAGGTATTCTACTCCTGGGAGAGTTAGATTTGGCTGAATTCCCTTTGCATTAGGCTGGCAGGAGGTCCCAGGTTAGCACAGTGGCTCAGTAGTTCGCACTGTTCCATCACAGCATCAGGGACATGAGTTCAATTCCAGCCTCGGGCGACTATCTGCATGAGTTTGCATCTTCTCCCCTTGTCTACGTGAGTTTCTGATGGATTCTCCCGTTTCCTCCCAAAGCTGTATAATTAAAGTGTATTGGTCAAATAGTCCATAGTGTTCAGCGATTTCTACTTTAGGTAACTAGTCAGTTGTAAATGTAAGGGCATGAGAAGGTTACTCTTTGGAGGGTTAGTATGGACTTGTTGGGCTGAAGGGCTTGTTTCCACACTGCAGGGATTCTATAAAAATAAGAATGGTAACAATAATAGTAGAGTTTTGTTTTAGCTCGTACACGTTACTGTGATGAGGAATAATGAAGGAGAGAGAGTGCAATGGGCCGTTTCTTCTCAGGCAGATGACACTTTCTCCCTCTCTGAGTTAAATCACACAATAATGTCATTCTCTCCCAAACTGGACCATGTGAGGTCTCCTTGTACATTGTCCAAACTATGTCTCCATCACATTCCCTGTTCCATGTCGGTGCATCATTGCTGCTGTCATACACGGAGCCATAACCTGAACAGAAAACGGTCTCGGTCGATTTGAAGATACGGTTATATGGCCCTGCGTCATTAAAAATAAAATGTTTAATGTATTCAGAATACATAGAACATAGAACAGTCCAGCACAGAACAGGCCATTCAGCCCACCATGTTGTGCCGACCATTGATCCTCATGTAAGCACCCTCACATTTCTGTGACCATATGCATGTCCAGCAGTCTCTGAAATGTCCCCAATGACCTTGCTTCCACAACTGCTGCTGGCAACGCATTCCATGCTCTCACAACTCTCTGTATAAAGAACCCGCCTCTGACATCCCCTCGATACTTTCCTCCTACCAGCTTAAAACTATGACCCCTCGTGTTAGCCATTTCTGCCCTGGGAAATAGTCTCTGGCTATCGACTCTATCTATGCCTCTCATAATCTTGAATACCTCAATTAGGTCCCCTCTCCTCCTCCTTTTCTCCAATGAAAAAAGTCCGAGCTCAGTCAACCTCTCATCATAAGATAAGCCCTCCAGTCCATGCAGCATCCTGGTAAACCTCCACTGAACCCTCTCCAAAGCATCCACATCTTTCCTATAATATGGTGACCAGAACTGGACACAGTACTCCAAGTGCGTTCAAACAAAAGTTTCATAGAGCTGCAACAAGATCTCACGATTCTTAAACTCAATCCCCTTGTTGATGAAAGCCAAAACACTATATGCTTTCTTAACAACCCTGTCCACTTGGGTGGCCATTTTAAGGGATCTATGTACCTGTACACCAAGATTTCTCTGTTCCTTCACACTGCCAAGAATCCTGTCTTTAATCCTGTACTCAGCTTTCAAATTCCACTTTCCAAAATGCATCACATCTCCATCTGCCACCACTCAGCCCATCTCTGCATCCTGTCAATGTCCTGCTGCAGCCTACAACAGCCCTCTATACAGTCAACGACACCTCCAACCATCGTGTCATCTGCAAACTTGATGACTCATCATTCAATCCCCTCATCCAAGTCATTAATAAAAATTGCAAACAGTAGAGGCCCAAGGACAGAACCCTGTGGAACACCACTCACCACTGACTTCCAGGCAGAATATTTTCCTTCCACTACCACTCGCTGTCTTCTGCTGGCCAGCCAATTTTGTATCCAAACAGTTAACACAGATACCGGTGTTTAAATAAATGCTTTGTTCTAACATAAACAGAAATTACTGGAAAAGCTCAGCAGGTCTGTCAGCATCCAGATGCATTTTACATGCTGTATTTGTACCAGCCTCCACCACTTCCTCTGGCAGTTCATTCCATACACACACCACCGTCTGGGTTAAACGGTGCCCCTTAGGTATCTTCAAAACCTTTTCCCTCTCACTTTCCATCAATATCCTCTAGTTTTGGACGCCTCTAACCTGGGGAAAACCTTGACTACAAACCCTATCCATGACCATTCTGATTTTATAAACCTTTCCTGCTGTAAAATGTGACTCCAATCAACACGAATGGCTGTATTTTCAATAATCCCGGGCCGAAATGCTGACATTCAACACCGACACATGTTCTTTCTCCATCAAGTCACAATTCTAAACCCAGTTTCATCAGTTTGTTCAGATATATTAGGAGACACTGCTGTGGGATTTACACCTAGACCTTTGTACCCGGAGGTAGGGACACGAGCACCACTCGGCAATACCCATAAAGCTGTAACATTATTCTCCTGTTTGTTTGTTCATCAGCCTGTCCTGACATGCTGTAACATACCTCTGCAACAGGCAGGACATGAATCCACACCTTCTGGTCCAGAGCTAGGAACACTACCACACAATGTCAGGAATTGGAATCAAACCCCAGAGCCATGGCTCAGAGACAGGGACACTACCCACTACACTACTATACCCAGATTTTGGGTCACATTTTAAGGTACAGCGTTCAGCTCGGTGTGGATTTATTATAATCAGGTTACCATTACTGAGCTACACAAAACATTTTGTTTTGTTAAACAAGTGCAAGATAGAAATTAACTATGAACATCTTTAATCGCTATTATCTGTAGTCTGCAATATTAGGGAAAGAAATCCTGCAGACACACTCTGCCCAATGAAGGGTCTCAAATAGATATTTATTACTGAACACCAGACACGGAGAAAGACCATAATTTCTGGTCCCAAAACACCGATCAGTATAACCCAACTCTCAAGTGTGTCTGCCCACTGCCTAAAACCATGAAATGATACCAGGCCGCTGATTGCTGTCCAGCCTCTCCTCCCCACTGACTGTGTCTGCAATCTGTCCCTCCTCCCTCTAACCACACAAGGCAAACCAAGCTCAGGGTCTTTGTGAAAATCAAGGCCAGAGTGTGCAGGCCTCCTGGAGAGGGGTGGGCATTTTAAAATTAAACGGGGAAGGTGAGGAGGTGGTAATATCACTCACTGGCCGAGGCGTGGCAGATGGAGTTTAGTTTGGATTAATGCGAGGTAGGGTCTTTGGCAGTGCTGTAGGACAGAGACAAAGGCCGTCAGGTAGTATTCTTAAAAATGCGCACCTCATATATATAATGTGATTAAGAAGGTGTTTTGCACACTTTCCTAATTGGTCAGACCTTTGAGTATCGGAATTGGGACGTCATGTTGAGGTTGTACAGGACATTGGTGAGACCTCTTCCGGAATACTGTGTCCAGTCTGGGCATCCTGCCCACTCATTCCATGGGCACACCACCCTCTGGGTGAAAGAGCTGCCCCTTAGGTCACTTTTAAATGTTTCTCCTCTTACAACTATGTCCTCTAGTTTTGATCTCCACTCCCCTTATAAAATACATTGACTATTCACTTTGATATTATTGACCTTGATATTATTAAGCTGGAGAGGGTTCAGAAGAGTTTAACCTGAATGTTGCTGGAAATGGAGGGATTGAGCTATAAGGAGAGGCTGAATCGGCTGGAACATTTTTCACTGGAGAGTATGAGATGGAGGGGTAACTTTGCAGAGGTTTATAAAATAATGAGGGGTACAGATAAGCTGAAGGGCTGATGTCTTTTCCCTAGAGTTGGGGATTCAAAACGGAGGGATATTTTGAGGCGTGTGGAAAACGATTTACAAAATTTAGGAAAGGTAATTATTTTAGACAGAAGCTGGCTTGTGTGTGGAATGAACTTGCAGAGCAAGTGGTGAAAACAGGGACAGTTACAACGTTTAAAGGACATTTAGATCAGTACATGGATAAGACATCAGTTTGGATGGTGCTGTGAGCAGCTGCCCTCTCCCTCCCCCTGTCTGAGTGAATCCCTGTTGGTTTTCACCCTCTACCAATGCCTGTGCAGTGGCGTGAGGAGACCAGCAGAGGGTGGCATTGCATCACTTTCAGCACCACAGAGACTGCCAGACCTGCCCCACACAGAGACACACAGATACACACTCAGCAATTGTTAGGACACGGCATAGATCTCATCTGGTAACTTAAACTAAACATAAATAAATGCTCAATTCGCCTCGAAAACTGTTAAAATATGAGTGACAGAGAACTCCCAAATTCCGCTGTTTAAATAAAAACAACAATGTAGTTTTTAACACTGAAAGTGAACTGAAAGACCCTCTATCTCTTAACTGCTTATAACCCGACCCAGCTCTACAGTAATATACTGTTTCTGGGTCTGCCATCCTCTCATATCACAGGGACTTGTAAGCTCCCAGTTCAGAGCAGCATTCACCCTCGCTTAAAGATACAGTACACACTTTCACCTTCATCCCATTATACCCTGATGAATATAGATAAGTGGAACCTATCCGGATTTCTCTTGCTCTGTGGTTTGTCAATATTTCATCTACTCTGTCTCGTATGTGTTAGGACTTTTGTTATTCCATTGACAGTATGTCATTATTCGACTCTGTCCGTGGGAATATATCAGTATTTCACTTGCTCACACTCCTGTGTGTGGGGCAGGATTTCAGTTGTTTCATGGGGACTGTGACACTGTGACAATCTCAATGTTTGTAAATGGGACCAAACCTGCAAGAATTGTAAATCTTTGGAGGACAGTGTGGAACTCTAACAGGACAGTGACACGCTGGTAGACGGGGATCGATGCAGAGCAGTGTGAGGTGATGCACTTTGGTATGAAAGATAAAGAAAGACAGTTTAAAACAGGCTGTGTCATTATAAAGGGGCTGCAGGAACAGAGGGCCCTGGGTGTATATGAACAGGAGCTTTGTTTGGGGGTCGGTGCTATAACAGATATACCGTGAGTGTGAGGGAGCAGAGAGAATACAGTGACCCTTATCCTGACAGAGCGGGGAAGGTTATTGATGCTTGTCTTGTATTGCTGGACAATTCTTCAGACCGCAGATACTGCACTGAGCTGGGTGGGGAGCTTAGACCATGCTCAGTGGGTCTGGTGGTGTGGCTCCCTCTGGGAAGAGAATGGTCACCCTCTGTACTAGCCCATCCACCAGGACCTCTGTGCCTCAGTCGACAAACCGTGGTGTAATTGCCCCTTATCTGCCATGCTCGGGGTAAACTGTGCAGGGCAGCTCCAAGCTGAGAAATCTCAACCGTGTGCCCATTGGCCTTTTTAAGATGGCACCAGTGCCACGGGTCACGGAATATCCAGGTGCACCCGGGCGACTGTGAGTCCCTCCAGCCATGATGGGTGGGAGAATCGGGCTGGCATTGAATGAGAGGGACACCATGGTGGGGGGGGGGGGGTAGTCAATGAGTTGTGTTTGATAAGATAGCACCAGGAATCTAGCTTGGCCTCGTACAGATAATCTCTCTGTCACACTCAATGAGAATGACACTGAGGCAAATTAGTGTTAGAATCAGCCCAGTGAGTCAGAGATTCTGTTGTAACTACTCCCATTTACAAAGCTGTAGAACAAATGCTCATCCAAAACTCTCCATCATTTCACCTCACACCAATCTTCCTTTTTTCCATCTTTCCTGGGAAGACTGGCTCATGTTACAGGTTGTTACCAAAGTGTCTACATTTCAGCATTCTGAAACCTGGGAACACATCCGTCCATGACACTGTCTCTCAGTCTCCCCCTCTCTGTCTATACCCCAAACCCCTCCCATGTGGTGATATTTAAACTGATTCCCCCGCCATCTCTCTCTGGCAGTGATGTTCACACCCACAGCACCCCCTTGTCAGTGCACAATATCGATATGGAGCTGGAAATGGGTGGGAGCTGTACTTCCTGTCACTTCCAGCATGGGCTGCAAGCTTCCCCTCACTGGGCAAGGATCTAACACAGTGTTAAAGAGCAATGTACTGGGGTGGGGTACACAGTCCTACATGCTGGGTGAGTAACTGCTCCTGGGTTACAGATCAATGCACTGGGGTGGGGTACACAGTCCTACATGCTGGGTGAGTAACTGCTCCTGGGTTACAGATCAATGCACTGGGGTGGGGTACACAGCCCTACATGCTGGGAGGGTAACTGCTCCTGGGTTACAGATGAATTCACGGGTGATCACTGCACAGCTCTCTGTGCTGGTCAGACTGTCTGGTTGAGGTTTATAGATAATGCAATGATGTGGGATGTGCTGGATGGATGTTTGTTCCAGGTTCACACATTACTGCCCTGCTGTGGCCTGCACAGCTCCCGGTACTGGACAGGTATGTAGCCTGTGCACAGAAAATCATGGTGGTGGGGTGGATGGGGGGTGAAAGGTGATGGACGGTGAGGGAGCTCCCCGGAACGTTCTGTCCCTGACATTCTATAACTGACATTCCCCGGAACGTTCTGTCCCCGACATTCTATAACTGACATTCCCCGGAACGTTCTGTCCCTGACATTCTATAACTGACATTCCCCGGAACGTTCTGTCCCTGACATTCTATAACTGACATTCCCCGGAACGTTCTGTCCCTGACATTCTATAACTGACATTCCCCGGAACGTTCTGTCCCTGACGTTGTTTGTTTGTGAACGGCCGGACGTCAGTGAATTGAACAAACGATAAGATCCCGAGGGAAGAGATCCCGTTCCAGGGAGAAGGAGACACTGTTCCGAAGGCCCCTCAGGCAGTTAAAGGGGGGAATACGTTTTCCCTGCGTTAACATTTCTCCACAACACAGGATCGACCACAATTTAGACCAAAATACAGAAATTCCCAAACTCCGTCTGTCTTCAGGAAACTGGGAGAGAATCCTTCAGGACAGCAACGTTTCCACCCTCCGTATTAGGAACTGGGAAGGAGTGACCTGTGTCTGCTCTCGAGTGATCGAGTGTGTGGGAATGTTCTAGAAACCATCTGTCATTATGGATGTGTCTCTGTGTGTTTGGGGAGGGAGGGTTTCTTGTGGTTTATGTCACATTTTTGTCAGTAATTCCGACCATCCCATTTGTTATTCCAGCTCCAATTATTTTAATAAATCCCTGAATACAGGGACACATTTGAAAATCTCACTGGGTCCCCGATCAAACGGGTCCCTTTGCCTCCAGGCTGATGGATAATGGGTTTGTTTTCCTTCCTCACAGTTAACGTAGTGACCATCTACGTCCTGCTTTATAAAGATTGTGGATTGTCTCCATGTGTCAGACGTTACCTGGGGGCCATGGCAGCGGCGGATCTCCTGGTCATTATCCTCGACCTGATCCTGAGACACATTCCCATTGTTTATGGGAACAGTTTTATTTCCTGAGGGTCTCCGTCCCCGTGTGTAATATCCACGCCGTCCTGCTTTATGCAGCCACTGACTGCTCTGTCTGGTTCACCGTCACTTTCACCTTTGATCGGTTTGTGGCCATTTGTTGCCAGAAGCTGAAAAGTAAATATTGCAGTGAGAAAACGGCGGCTGTGGTTCTGGGAGCAGTGACTGTGCTGAGCTGTTTAAAGAACATTTCCTGGTATTTTATGCTCACGGCTCGGTATTGGCTGGTGAACGCCCCCTGGTTTTGTGATGTAACAGTCGCTGTTCGAGTCTCCAGTGTCTGGGTCACAATCGAGTTCCTCCACCACATTCTAACCCCGGGGGTCCCATTTCTCCTGATTCTGCTGCTCAATGTTCTCACCGTCAGACACATTTTAGTGACCAGCAGAGCCCGCAGGAGACTCCGCGCTCACACCAATGGGGACGCTCAGTCTGACACTGAAATGAGAAACCGAAAAAAATCCATCATTTTACTGTTTGTGATCTCGGCCAATTTCATCCTGTTATGGTCAACGTTAATGCTGTATTCTATATGGTACCGGATGTATAATATTGGGTATACTCTGTGTATCTCCATCCCTTTGTGCAGGAATTGGGCTTCATGCTGCAGCTCCTCAGTTGCTGCACAAACACCGCGATTTATGCCGTGACCCAGACTAAGTTCAGGCAGCAGCTGAAGAATGTGCTGAAATATCCCTTCACCCAAATCCATCCATCCATCAAATTCCCTCATTAATCACACCATCCGGGATTTTCTCATTTCAGTTCAGTGTTTCAGCGATGGAGCAGCCTGTCGCTATGGTAACAGACTGAGGGGAGCGCTGGTTTGTCCCTCCTTATCCGACAGGGGGGTTACAGGGAAACATTTCAATGTTTCTCACAACTCAGGGGCCAGTGAGAAAAGGCACCATCCCACTGACTGTATCCATCACTTCCATTTGTAACCAATAAAAATGCTGATGAAAGCGTGCCGAGCAGCAGAGGGACCGATGTTGTTGTGTGTCTTTGTGTTGGAGAAGCTGAGCTGGAGAGAGACAGACTCAGCCCCAAGTCCTGGTCCTCAGGGAAGGGGAGGGCACCGCCCCCTGAGCTCAGGAGCTGGGGTTAACTCCCTCTGTCCCCCCAACTCCAACCCAGCCTCCCCATTACCTCTCCCCTACTCTTTCTCCTCAATTCTCTCTCTCTCTCTCACACTCACTCTCTCCTCTTCACTCTCCCTCGTTCCCCTCTCACACACAACCCCCCAACCCCGGTTTCTCCACCTGCCTACATCTTCCCTGTCCCCTCACCCTCACACTCTCTGTCCTGCTGTCTCTGTCTCCTCCAGCAGTTCCATCTCTACCCCATCTCACCCCCACCTCACCCCGCCCCCCCCCCCACACGCAGCCTCACGACCAACCAACCCCACACCCCCCAGTCTGGGTCAGAGGGAGAGGGAAGGACCAGGGAGACAGAGTGTGTCTGAGAGAGAGGGAGGGAGGGACAGGAGGGAGAGCGATTCAGTCAGAGAGAAACGGAGGGGGGGGGGAGAGAGAGAGAGACACCGATTGAGGGCGGTTGAGAGTGAGAGAAGGTGGAGAGAGAGTGAAGGAGAGGGGAGAGAGAGGGGGCAAGTGAGAGATAGGGTGAGAGAGGGGAGGGCGAGAGAGGGACGGAGGGAGGGGAGGGGATGGCAAGAGGGAGGGAGAGGCCGAAAGAGGGGATGGGAGAGAGGGAAGAGCGAGAGAGGGGAGGAAAAGGAGAGGGAGAGGGCGAGAGAGGGGAGGGAGGTAGGGGAGGGAGAGAGAGAGGGGAGAGGTTGAGAGAGGGGAGGATGAGACAGGGAAGTGAGGGAGGGGAGGGCAAGAGAGAGAGCACGAGGGAGGGAGAGGGAGAGAGGGGAGGGGAGAGGGGGAGGGAGAGGGGGGGAGGGCGAGAGACTGGAGTGCGAGAGAGGAGGAGGGCGAGAGAGAGGAGGGCGAGAGAGGAGATGGCGAGAGAGGGGTGACCGAGTGAGGAGAGGGAAGGGAGGGGAGGGCGAGACGGGGGGAGGACGAGAAAGTAGGGAGGGTTAAGAGGGGAGGGCAAGAGGGAGGGAGCGGCCGAGAGATGGTAGGGATGGAGGGGAGGGCGACAGAAGGGTGAAGGTGAGAGAGAGGAGGACGAGAGAGGGGAGGAAATTGAGGACGAGAGAGGGGAGTGCGAGACAAGGGGGAGAGGTAGGGGAGGGCGAGAGAGGGGAGTGAGACAGGGGTGGGCGAGAGAGGAGAGAGAAGGAAGGAGGCTAGAGAGGAGGGCGAGTGAGGGGAAGGAGAGAGGGAGGGCGAGAAGGGGGAGGGAGGGAGGGGAGGGTGAGAGAGATGAGGGAGGGAGGGGAGGGTGAGAGGAAGAAAAAGGGTGAGAGAGGGGATGGGAAAGAGGGGAGCACGAGTGAGAGGGAGGGCAATAGAGGGGGAGAGGGAGGGGAGGACAAGAGGGATGGAGAATACGAGAGAAGTGAGGGAGGGTGGGAAGGGCGAGAGAGGGGGAGAGGGAGGGAAGTGAGACAGAGGGAGAGGTTGAGAGAGGGGAGGACGAGGAGGGGGAACAGAGAAAAGGGGCCAGAGAGAAGGAGACACAGAGAGGGGGGATCAGATAGAGGGGGGAAAGAGAGAGAGGGACAGAGAGAGGGGGTAGAGAGAAGGTGGACAGAGAGAGGGGAACAGAGAGAGGGGAACAGAGAGAGAGGGGACAGAGTGTGGGGGACAGAGAAGAGGGTACGGAGAGAGGGGGGCGGGGGGAAAAAGAGAGGGGAACAGAGAGAGAGGGGAGAGAGCGAGGGTGCACAGAGTGAGGGGGACAAAGAGACGGGACAGAGAAAGGGGGGACAGAGAGAAGACGGCAGAGAGAGAGACGGCAGAGAGAGAAGACGGCAGAGAGAGAAGACGGGACAGAGAGAAGACGGCAGAGAGAGAAGACAGAGGGGGGGGGACAGAGAGGGGGGGGACAGAGAGGGGGGGGACAGAGAGGGGGGGGCCAGAGAGAAGGGGGCCAGAGAGAAGGGGCCAGAGAGAAGGGGGACAGAGAGAAGGGGGACAGAGAGAAGGGGGACAGAGAGAGAAGGGGGACAGAGAGAGAGGGGGGACAGAGAGAGAGGGGGGACAGAGAGAGAGGGGGGACAGAGAGAAAGAGGGGGACAGAGGGAGGGGGACAAGGAGGGGGACAAAGAGGGGGAAAGAGAGAGGGGAACAGAGAGAGGGGGACAGAGATACTGCGATAGAGTGAGGGGAACAGAGAAAAGGGGAAAGAGAGGGGGACAGAGAGAGGGGGACAGAGGGGGGGGACAGAGGGGGGGGACGGGGGGGGGACGGGGGGGGGACGGAGGGGGGACAGGGGGGGGACGGGGGGGGCCGAGGGTGGCGGCAGGGGGGGGGGACAGAGGGGGGGGACAGAGGGGGGGGACAGAGGGGGGGTACAGAGGGGGGGTACAGAGAGAGGGGGCCAGAGAGACGGGTACAGATGGAGGGAGACAGAGAGGGGGGGACAGAGAGAGGGGGACAGAGATACGGCGATAGAGTGAGGAGAACAGAGAAAAGGGGAAAGAGAGGGGGGGACAGAGAGGGGGGGACAGAGAGGGGGGACAGAGAGGGGGGGACAGAGAGGGGGGGACAGAGAGGGGGGGACAGAGAGGGGGGACAGAAAAGTGCGGGACGAGACAGTGGGGGACAGAGTGAGGGTGTTAGAGAGAGGGCGGAAAGAAAGAAGGGGGGACAGAGAGAGGGGAATAGAGAGAGTGGGGATAGAGAGAGGGGGATAAAGAGAAGGGGACAGAGAGACAGGAACAGAAAGACAAGGGACGGGGGGGGAATAGAGAGATGGGGACAGAGGGGGGGACAAAAAAAGGGATACGGGGGGACAGAGAGAGAGGGTACAGAGAGACGGGGGGTCAGAGCGAGTGGGAACGGACGGAGGGGGGAACAGAGAGAGAGGGACAGAGAGAGGGGGACAGGGAGGGTGGACAGAGCGAGGGTGGGACCGAGAGAGGGGGGGCAGAGAAGGGGGGTGACAGAGAGGGGATCACAGAGAGAGGAGGACAGACTTAGGGGGACAGAGAGACAGGGAGATGGGGGGGAACAGAGAGGTGGGGGACAGAGAGAGTGGAGGACAGAGTGAGGGTGACAAAGAGAGGGGGAACAGAGAAGGGGAACAGAGAGGGGGGGACAGAGTCGGGGCAGAGAGAGGGGGACAAAGAGATGGAGGCAGGGAGAGGGGGGCAGGGAGAGGGGGGACAGGGAGAGGGGGGGCAGGGAGAGGGGGGGCAGGGAGAGGGGGGACAGGGAGAGGGGGGACAGGGAGAGGGGGGACAGGGAGAGGGGGGGGACAGGGAGAGGGGGACAGAGAGAGGGGGGGACAGAGAGACGTGGGGACTTATAGCGGGAGAGAGAGGTGGGGGACAGAGAGAGGAGGAACAGAGTGAGGGGGACAGATAGAGGGGAGACAGAGAGAGGGGGACAGAGAGAGGGGGACAGAGAGGGTAACAGAGAGGGGGGAGACAGAGAAAGGGTGGACGGGGGGCAGAGTGGTCGGGGACAGAGAGAGGGGGACAGAGAGGGGGGACAGAAAGAGGGGGACAGAGAGAGAGGAGGGACAGAGAGAGAGGAGGGACAGAGAGGGGGGACAGAAAGAGAAGGGACAGTGAGAGGCAGGACAGAGAGAGAGGAACAGAGAGAGGAGAACAGTGAAAAGGGGACAGAGGGAGGGAAACAGAAAGAGGGGGACAGAGAGATGGGGGACAGAGTGAGGGGGACAGAGAGTGTGGGATAGAGGGAGAGGAACAGAGAGGGGGATAGAGGGAGGGGGACAGAGACGGGGGACAGAGAGGAGAACAGACGGGGGGGACAGAGAGGGGTGGACAGAGAGCGCGGGGACGCGGGGACAGAGAGAGTCGGATAGAGAGACGGGGGAAAGAGCGAGTGGGGACAGAGGGGGGGAAGCAGGGAGAGGGGAACAGAGAGAGAGGAGGGACAGAGAGAGGGGGACCAGTGCGAGGGGGAAAGAAGACAGGGGGACACGGAGGGTGGACAGAGCGAGGGTGGGACAGAGAGAGGGGGCAGAGAGAGGGGGCAGAGAGGGGGTGTGACAGAGAGAGGAGGACAGACTTAGAGGGACAGAGAGATGTGGGGACGGGGTGGACAGAGAGGTGGGGTACAGAGTGAGGGGTACAGAGGGGGTGACAGAGCGAGGTGGGACAGAAGACAGGGGGACAGGGAGGGTGGACAGAGCGAGGGTGGGACTGAGAGAGGAGGGGACAGAGAGAGGGGTGACAGAGAGAGGAGAACAGACTTAGAGGGACAGAGACACGTGGGGCCGGGGTGGACAGAGAGGTGGGCACAGAGAGAGTTGGTAAAAAGTGAGGGTGACAGAGACAGTGGAAAAGAGAGCGAGGGGACAGAGAGAGGGGTGCACAGAGAGGGGCGTGACAGAGAGAGGAGAACAGACTTAGGGGGACAGAGAGACGTGGGGCCGGAGTGGACAGAGAGGTGGGGGACAGAGAGAGTGGGGGACAGAGTGAGGGTGACAAAGAGAGGGGAACAGAGAGCGGGGGGGACAGAGAGAGGGGGGACAGAGAGAGATGGGAACAGAGAGAGGGGGGACAGAAAGAAGGGGAAATAGAGAGAGAAGGGACAGAGAGAGGGGGACAGAGGGGGGGACAGAGAGAGTGGGGACAGAGAGAGGCAGACAGGGGGGGACAGAGCGAGGGGGGGCAGAAGACAGGGGGGCAGAGAGAGGGGGACAGAGGGGGGGATAGAGAGAGTGGTGACAGAGAGAGGGGGGACAGACGACAGGGGGACAGGGAGGGTGGACAGAAAGTGCCACCTCAATATCTCAGACAGTGCTCCCTCAGCACCTCAGATAGTTCTCCCCCAGTACATCAGAATGTGCTTCCTCAATATCTCAGAGAGTTCTCCCTCAGTACCTTAGAAAGTGTTCCCACAATACCTCAAAGTGCTACTCAATTCCTCATTACATCTGAAATTGCTTCCTCAGTACATCAGAAAGTGACCCCTCAGTACCTCAAAAGGTGCTCTCTTAATACCTCAGACAGTGCGAACTCAATACCTCAGAAAGTGCTGCCTCAGTACCTCAGAAAGTGCCCTCTCTGCACCTCAGACAGTGCTCCCTCAATACCTCAAATATTTCTCCTTCAGTACCTCACAAGTACTCCCTTAGTAACTCAGATAGTTCTCCCTCAGTACCTCAGAAAGTGCTCCCTCCATTCCTCAGATATTTACCCTCAGTGCCTCAGATGGTGCTCTCTCAGTACCTCAGAAATTGCTCCTTCAATATTTCAGAAAGTTCACCCACTATACCTCAGATAGTGCTCCCACAATACCTCAGATAATGCTCCCTCAGTACCTCTGAAAATGTTCCCTCAATATCTCAGATTGTGCTTCCTCAATACCTCAGAAAGAGTTCCCTCAGTACCTCTGAAAATGTTCCCTCAATACCTCAGGTAGTGCTCCCTCAATACCTCAAAAATGCTGTCTTAATTCATCAGAAAGTGATCCCTCTATACCTCAGATTGTGCTCCCACAGTACCTCAGAAAGTGATCCCTCTATACCTCAGATTGTGCTCCCTCAGTATCTCAGAAAGTGTTCCCTCAATACCCCAGAAACTGCCTCCTCAATACCTCAGATGTTTCTCCATCAGTACCTCAGGTAGTTCTCCCTCAATACCTCAAATAGTTCTCCCTCAGTACCTCAGAAATTGCTCCCTCAGTACCTCAGAAAGTTCTCCCTCAGTACTCCAGAATGTGTTCCCTCACTACCTCAGAAAGTGTTCGCTCAAAATCTCAGAACGTGCTACCTCAATTCCTCAGTACATCTGAAATTTCTCCCTCAGTACATCAGAAAGTTACCCCTCAGTACCTCAAAAAGTGCTCTCTTCATACCTCAGACAGTGCGACCTCAATACCTCAGACAGTGCTCCCTCAATACCTCAGATGGCACTCCCTCAGTACCTCAGGTAGTTCTCCCACAATACCTCAAATATTTCTCCCTCAGTACCTCAGAAAATGCTCCCTCAATATCTCAGATAGTTCACTCTCAATACCTCAGAAAGCTCTCCCTCAATTCCTCAGAATGTGCTCCCTCTATACTTCTGAAAGTTCTCCCTCTATACATCAGAAAGTAATCCCTCAATACCTCAGAAAGTTCTTCCTCAGTTCCTCAGATAGTACTCCCTCAATACCTCTGCAATTGCTCTCTCAATATTTCAGATAGTTGTCCCACTATACCTCAGATAATGCTCCCTCAATTCCTCAGATAGTGCTCCCTCAGTACATCAGAAAGAGCTCCCACAATACCTCAGATAGTTCTCACTCAATACCTCAGAAAGTGATTCCTCAATACCTCAGAAAGTGCTTCCTCAGTACCTCAGACAGTGCTCCCTCAATATTTCAGAAAGTTCACCCACTATACCTCAGATAATGCTCCCTCAATTCCTCAGATAGTGCTCCCGCAGTACATCAGAAAATGCTCCCTCAATATGTCAGATAATGCTCCCTCAATTCCTCAGATAGTGCTCCCTCAATATCTCAGAATGTGCTGCCTCAGTTCCTCAGAAAGTGTTCCCTCAATACCTCAGAAAGTGCTCCCTCAATAACTCAGAAACTGCTCCCTCATAACCTCAGACAGTGTCCCCCAATAACCTCAGAAAGCGCTCTCTCAGTACATCAGAAAGTGCTTCCTCAGTACCTCAGATAGTTCTCCCTCAATACCTCAAATAGTTCGCCCTAAGTACCTCAGATAGTGCACCCTCAGTACCTCAGAAAGTGCTCCCTCTGTACCTCAGAAAGAGCTCCCTCAATACCCCAGAAACTGCCTCCTCAATACCTCAGATGGCTCTCCCTCAGCACCTCAAATATTTCACCCTCAATACCTCACAAAGTGCTCCCTTAGTACCTCAGATAGTTCTCCCTCAAACCCTCAAATAGTTCTCCCTCAGTACCTCAGATAATGCTCCCACAATTCCCCAGATAGTGCTCCCTCAGTACATCAGAAAGTGCCCCCTCAATACCTCAAAGTGATTCCTCAGGACCTCAGATGGTGCTCCCTCAGGATCTCAGAAATTGCTCCCTCAATATTTCAGAAAGTTCACACACTATACCTCAGATAATGCTCCCTCACTTCCTCAGATTGTTCTCCCGCGGTACATCAGAAAATGCTCCCTCAATATCTCAGATAATGCTCCCACGATTCCTCAGATAGCGCTCTCTCAATAGCTCAGAAAGTGTTCCCTCAATACCTCAGGTAGTGCTCCCTCAATACCTCAGACAGTGCTCCCTCAATACCTCAGACAGTGCTCCCTCAATACCTCAGACAGTGCTCCCTCAGTACCTCAGAAAGTGCTAACTGAGTACATCAGAAAGTGCTCCCTCAGTACATCAGAAAGTGCTCCCTCAATACCTCAAGAATGCAGCCTCAGTTCCTCAGAAAGTGCTCCCTCAATACCCCAGAAACTGCCTCCTCAATACCTCAGATGGCTATCCCTCAGTACCTCAGGTAGTTCTCCCTCAATACCTCAAATATTTCTCCCTCAGTACCTCACAAAGTGCTCCCTTAGTACCTCAGAAAGTGCTCCCTCAATACCCCAGAAACTGCCTCCGCAATACCTCAGATGGCTCTCCCTCAGTACCTCAGGTAGTTCTCCCTCAATACCTCAAATATTTCTCCCTCAGTACCTCACAAAGTGCTCCCTTAGTACCTCAGAAAGTGCTCCCTCAATACCCCAGAAACTGCCTCCGCAATACCTCAGATGGCTCTCCCTCAGTACCTCAGGTAGTTCTCCCTCAATACCTCAAATGTTTCTCCCTCAGTACCTGACAAAGTGCTCCCTTAGTACCTCAGATAGTTCTCCCTCAATACCTCAAATACTTCTCCATCAGTACCTCAGAAAGGGCTTCCTCAATTCCTCAGTACACCTGAAATTGCTCACTCAGTACCTCAAAAACTGCTCCCTCCATTCCTCAGATAGTTCTCCCTCAATACCTCAGAAAGTGCTTCCTCAGTACCTCAGAAATTGCTCCCTCAATATTTCAGAAAGTTTACCCACTATACCTCAGATAATGCTCCCTCAATTCCCCAGATAGTGCTCCCTCAATTCCACAGATAGTGCTCCCTCAGTACCTCAGATCTGCTCCATCATTACCTCAGAATGTTTTTCCTCAATACCTCTGAAAATTCTCCCTCAATATCTCAGATAAAGCTTCATTAATTCCACAGATAGTGCTCCCTCAATACCTCAGAAAGAGTTCCCTCAGTACCTCAGAAAGTGTTCCCTCAATACCTCAGATAATGCTCCATCAATACCTCAGATAGTGCTCCCTCAATATCTCAAAAATGCTGCCTCTATTCCTCAGAAAGTGCTCCCTCTATACCTTAGATAGTGCTCCCACAGTACCTCAGAAAGTGCTCCCTCAATACCTCAGAAAGTGCTCCCTCACTACCCCAGAAACTGCCTCCTCAATACCTCTGCTGGCTCTCCATCAGTACCTCAGAAAGTGCTCTCTCAATACCTCAGAAAGATCTCCCTCAATACCTCAGTACATCTGAAATTGCTACCTCAGTACATCTGAAATTGCTACCTCAGTACATCAGAAAGTGACCCCTCAGTACCTCAAAAAGTGCTCTCTTAATACCTCAGTCAGTGCAAACTCAATAACTCAAAGTGCTCCCTCAATACCTCAGAAAGTGCTCACTCAGTACCTCAGATGGCTCTCCCTCAGTACCTCAGGTAGTTCTCCCTTAATACCTCAAATATTTCTCCCTCAATACCTCAGAAAGTGCTTCCACAGTACCTCAGATAGTTCTCCCTCAGTACCTCAGAAAGTGCTCCCTCAATTCCTCAGATAGATCTCGCTCAGTAGCTCAGATAGTTCTCCCTCAGTATCTCAAAGTGCTCCCTCAATACCACAGAAAGTGCCCCTCAATACCTCAGACAGTGCTCCCGAAGTACCACAGAAAATGCTCCGTCAGGACATCAGAAAGTGCTCCCACAGTACCTCAGAAAGTGCTCACTCAGTTCTGCAGATGGTTCTCCCTCAATACCTCAAATAGGTCTCCCTCAATACCTCAAATAGTTCTCCCTCAGTACCTCAAATAGTGCTCACTTAGTATCTCAGATAGTTCTCCCTCAATTCCTCAGAATGTGGTCCCTCTATACTTCTGAAAGTGCTCCCTCAATACATCAGACAGTGATCTCTCAATACCTCAGAAAGTGCTCCCTCAATATCTCAGATAGTGCTCCCTCAATACCTCAGATAATGCTCCCTCAATATCTCAGATAGTGCTCCCTCAATATCTCAGATAGTGCTCCCTCAGTACATCAGAAAGAGCTCCCACAATACATCAGAAAGTGGTCACTCAATACCTCTGATAGTTCTCCCTCAATACCTCAGAAAGTGATTCCTCAATACCTCAGAAAGTGCTCCCTCAATACCGCAGAAATTGTTCCCTCAGTACCACAGAATGTGTTCCCTCAGTACCTCAGATAGTGCTCCCTCAATAACTCAGAAAGTGCTCCCTCGTAACCTCAGACATTGCTCCCCCAATAACCTCAGAAAGCGCTATCTCACTACCTCTGATAGTGCACCCACAGTACCTCAGAAAGAGCTCCCTCAGTACCTCAGAAAGTTCTCCCTCAGTACCTCAGAAAGTTCTCCCTCAATACCCCAGAAACTGCCTCCTCAATACCTCAGACAGTGCTCCCCCAGAACCTCGTAAAGTGCTCCCTCAGTACGTCAAAAAGTGATCCCTCAGTATCTTAAAAAGTGCTCTCTTAATACCTCAGACAGTGCGACCTCAATACCTCATAAAGTGCTCGCTCGGTACCTCAGAAAGTGTTACCTCAATACCTCAGAAAGTGCTCCCTCAGTTACTCAAAGTGCTCCCTCAATACCCCAGAAACTGCGTCCTCAATACCTCAGATGGCTCTCCCTCAGTACCTCAGGTAGTTCTCCCTCAATACCTCAGATAGTTCTCCTCAATACCTCAGAAAGTGTTCCCTCAGTACCTCAGAAGGTTATTCCTCAATAACTCAGAAAATGCTCCATCAATATCTCAGATAATGCTCCATTAATTCCACAGATAGTGCTCCCACAATACCTCAGAAAGCGCTCTCTCAGTACCTCAGATAATGCTCCCTCAGTACCTCTGAAAGTGCTCCCTCAATACCTCAGAAAGAGTTCCCTCAGTACCTCAGAAGGTTATTCCTCAATAACTCAGAAAATGCTCCATCAATATCTCAGATAATGCTCCATTAATTCCACAGATAGTGCTCCCACAATACCTCAGAAAGTGCTCCCTCAGTACCTCTGAAAGTGCTCCCTCAATACCTCAGAAAGAGTTCCCTCAGTACCTCAGAAACTATTCCCTCAATACCTCAGGTAGTGCTCCCTCGATACCTCAGATAGTGCACCTCGATACCTCAGATAGTGCACCATCGATACCTCAGATAGTGCACCATCGATACCTCAAAAATGCTACCTCAATTCCTCAGAAAGTGCTTCTCCTATATTTCAGATAGTGCTCCCACAGTACCTCAGAAAGTGCTACCTCAGTACCTCAGTACCTCAGAAAGTGCTCCCTCAGTACCTCAGTACCTCAGAAAGTGCTCCCTCAGTACCTCAGTACCTCAGAAAGTGCTCCCTCAGTACCTCAGATAGTGCACCCTCGATACCTCAGATAGTGCACCCTCGATACCTCAGATAGTGCACCATCGATACCTCAGATAGTGCACCCTCGATACCTCAGATAGTGCACCCTCGATACCTCAGATAGTGCACCATCGATACCTCAGTGCACATCTGAGGTATCGATGGTGCACTATCTGAGGTATCGATGGTGCACTCATCGATACCTCAGATGGTGCACTCATCGATACCTCAGATGGTGCACCATCGATACCTCAGATAGTGCACCCTCGATACCTCAGATAGTGCACCCTCGATACCTCAGATAGTGCACCATCGATACCTCAGTGCACATCTGAGGTATCGATGGTGCACTATCTGAGGTATCGATGGTGCACTCATCGATACCTCAGATGGTGCACTCATCGATACCTCAGAAAGTGCTCCCTCAGTACCTCAGATAGTGCACCCTCGATACCTCAGATAGTGCACCCTCGATACCTCAGATAGTGCACCCTCGATACCTCAGATAGTGCACCATCGATACCTCAGATAGTGCACCCTCGATACCTCAGATAGTGCACCCTCGATACCTCAGATAGTGCACCATCGATACCTCAGTGCACATCTGAGGTATCGATGGTGCACTATCTGAGGTATCGATGGTGCACTCATCGATACCTCAGATGGTGCACTCATCGATACCTCAGATAGTGCACCATCGATACCTCAGATAGTGCACCATCGATACCTCAGATAGTGCACCATCGATACCTCAAAAATGCTACCTCAATTCCTCAGAAAGTGCTCCTCCTATATTTCAGATAGTGCTCAGAAAGTGCACTCTCAATACCTCAGAAAGTTCTCCCTCAGTACTCCAAAATTTGTTCCCTCAGAACCTCAGAAAGTGTTCGCTCAATATCTCAGAAAGTGCTACCTCAATTCCTCAGTACATCTGAAATTGCTCCCTCAGTACATCGGAAAGTGACCCCTCAGTACATCAAAAAGTGCTCTCTTAATACCTCAGACAGTGTGACCTCAATACCTCATAATGTGCTCCCTCAGTACCACAGAAAGTGCTCCCTCACTATCTCAGAAAGTGCTCACTCAGTACCTCAGAAAGTGCTCTCTCGGCACCTCAGACAGTGCTCCCTCAATACCTCAGATGGCTCTCCCTCAGTACCTCAGGCACTTCTCCCTCAATACCTCAGAAATTACTCCCACAGTACCTCAGATAGTTCGTCCTCAGTACCTCAGAAAGTGCTCCCTCAATTCCTCAGATAGTTCTCCCTCAGTACCTCAGATAGTTCTCCCTCAGTATCTCAAACTGCTCCCTCAATACCTCAGAAAGTGCCCCTCAATACCTCAGACAGTGCTCCCTAAGTACCACAGAAAGTTCTCCCTCAGTACCTCAGAAAATGCTCCGTCAGGACATCAGAAAGTGCTCCCTCAGTTCCGCAGATGGTTCTCCCTCAATACCTCAAATAGTTCTCCCTCAGTACCTCAGAAAGTGCTCACTCAATACCTCAGATAATTCTCCCTCAATTCCTCAGAATGTGCTCCCTCTATACTTCTGAAAGTGCTCCCTCAATACATCAGAAAGTGATCCCTCAATACCTCAGAAAGTGCTTCCTCAGTACCTCAGATAGTGTTCCCTCAGTACCTCAGAAATTGCTCCCTCAATATTTCAGAAAGTTCACCCACTATACATCAGATAATGCTCCCTCAATTCCTCAGATAGTGCTCCCGCAGTACACCAGAAAATGCTCCCTCAATATCTCAGATAATGGTCCCTCAATTCCTCAGATAGTGCTCCCTCAATATCTCAGAATGTGCTCCCTCAGTACCTCTGATAGTGCACCCTCAGTACCTCAGAAATTGCTCCCCCAATACCACATAATGTGCTCCATCAATTCCTCAGATAGTTCTCCCTCAGTACCTCAGAGAACTCTCCCTCAGTACCTCAGAGAACGATCCCTCAGTACCTCAGAAAGTGATCCCTCAGTACCTCAGAAAGTGATCCCTCAGTACCTCAGATAGTGCTCCCTCAGTACCTCAGAAAGTTTTCCCTCAGGACCTCAGAAAGTTTTCCCTCAGGACCTCAGAAAGTGCTCTCTCAGCACGTGAGAAAGACCTCCCTCAATACCCCAGAAACCACCTCCTCAATAGCTCTCATGGCTCTCCCTCACAAACTCAGGTAGTTCTCCTCAGTAACTCAGAAAGTGCTCCCTGAATTCCTCAGAACGTACCACCTCAATACCTCTGACAGCGCTCCCTCAGTACCTCAGATAGTTCTCCCTCAGTCCCTCAGATAGTACTCCCGCAATACATCAGGAAGTGCTCCCTCAATACCTCAAAAATGTTGCCTCATTTCCTCAGAAAGTGCTCCCTCTATACTCAGATAGTGCTCCCTCTGTACCTCAGAAAGTGCGAACTCAGTACATCAGAAAGTGCTTCCTCAATACCTAAGATACTTCTCCCTCAATACCTCAGAAAGTGCTCCCTCAATATCTCAGATAGTTCTCCATCAATACCTGTTCATGTGCTCCCTCAATACGTCTGAAAGTGCTCCTTCAATACATCTGAAAGTGATCCCACAGTACCTCAGAAAGTGCTCTCTCAGTACCCCACAAACTGCCTCCTCAATACCTCAGATGGCTCTCGCTCAGTACCTCAGGTAGTTCTTCCTCAATACCTTAAATAGTTCTCCCTCAGTACCTCACAAAGTGCTCCCTTTATACCTCAGATAGTTCTCCCTCAATACCTCAAATACTTCTCCATCAGTACCTCAGAAAGGGCTTCCTCAATTCCTCAGTACACCTGAAATTGCTCACTCAGTACCTCAAAGTGCCCCCTCAGTATCTCAAAAAGTGCTCTCTTAATACCACAGACAGTGCTACCTCAATACCTCATAACGTGCTCTCTCAGTACCACAGGTAGTGCTCGCTTACTACCTCAGAAAGTGCTCCCTCAATCCCTCAAAAAGTGCTGCCTCAGTACCTCAGACATTGATCCCTCAATACCTCAGAAAGTGTTCTCTTAATATCTAAAACGTGCTCCGTCTATATCTCAGAAAGTGCTCCCTCAATCCTTCAGAAAGTCTCCCTCTGTATCTCAGAAAATGCTCCCTCAATACCTCAAGAAGTGCTCCCTCAGTACCCCAGAAACTGCCTCCTCATACCTCAGATGGCTCTCCATCAGTACCTGAGGTATTTCTCCCTCAATACCTCAAATAAGTCTCCCTCAGTACCTCACAATGTACTCCCTCAATACCTCAGATAGTTCTCCCTCAATACCTCAGAAAGTGCTCCCGCAATACCTCAGAAAGGTCTCCCTCAATACTTCAAATAGTTCTCCCTCAATACCTCAGAAAGTGCTCCCTCAGTACATCAGAAAATGATCCCACAGAACATCAGATAGTGCTCCCTCAGTACCTCAAATACTGCTCCCTCAGTACTTCAGATAGTTCTCCCTCAGTAACTTAGATCATGCTCCCTCATGACCTCAGACAGTGCTCCCCCAAATAACCTCAGAAAGTGCTCTCTCAGTTCCTCAGAAAGTGCTACCACAATACATCAGAAAATGCTCCCGCAATACCTCAGATAGTGCGCCCTCAGTACCTCAGAAAGTGCCCCATCAATCCCTCTGACACTGCTCCCTCAGTACCCCAGAAAGAGCTCCCACAGTACCTCAGAAAATGTTCCCTGAATACCAGAGAAAGTGCTCCCTCAGTATCTCAAAAAGTGCTCCCACAATACCTTAGATAGTGATCCCTCAATACCTCAGAAAGTATTCCCTCAGTTCCTTAGAACGTGCTCCCTCAGTACCTCAGAAAATGCTCCCTCAACACCTCAGATGGTTCTCCCTCAGTATCTCAGATAGTTCTCCATCAATACCTCAGATTGTTCTCCCCCGGTACGTCAGATAGTGCTCTCTCAATACTCAGACAGTGCTCCCCCAGTACCCGAGAATGTGCTCCCTCAGTTCCTCAGAACGTGCTCCCTCAATACCACAGATAATGCTCCCTCAATTCCCCAGATAGTTCTCCCTCAGTACCTCAGGAAGTGCTTCCTCAATTCCTCAGTACAGCTGAAATTGCTCCCTCAGTACCTCAGAAAGTGCCCCCTCGGTATCTCAAAAAGTGCTCTCTTAATACCACAGACAGTGCTACCTCAATATCTCATAAAGTGCTCTCTCGGTACCACAGATAGTGCTCCCTCAGTACCTCAGATAGTGCTCCCTCAGTACATCAGAAAGTGCCCCCTCAATTCCTCAGACAGTGCCCCCTCAATTCCTCAGACAGTGCCCCCTCAATTCCTCAGACAGTGCCCCTCAATTCCTCAGACAGTGCTCCCTCAGTACCTCAGACAGTGCTCCCTCAGTACCTCAGACAGTGCTCCCTCAGTACCTCATAAAGTGCTCCCTCAGTACCTCATAAAGTGCTCCCTCAGTATCTCAGAAAGTGCTCCCTCAGTATCTCAGAAAGTGCTCCCTCAGTACATCAGAAAGTGCTCCCTCAATACCTCATAGTTCTGCCACAAAACCTCAGATAGTTCTCCCTCAGTACCTCAGGTATTTCTCCCTCAATACCTCAGACCGTGCTCCCTCAGTACGTCAGAAAGTGCTGCCTCATAACCTCAGATAGTGTCCCCAATAACCTCAAAAAGCGCTCTCTCAGTAACTCAGAAAGTGCTTCCTCATTACCTCAGAAAGTGCTACCACAATACCTCAGAAAGTGCTCCGTGAATACCTCAGAAAGTGCCACCTCAATACCTCATAAAGTGCTCCCTCAGCACCTCAGATCGTTCTCCCGCAGTACCTCAGAAAGTGTTCCCTCAATACCTCAGAAAATGCTCACTCAATATCTCAAATAGTTCTCCCTCAATACATGTTAAAGTGCTCCCTCAATACGACTGAAAATGATCCAACAACACCTCAGAAAGTCCTACCTCAGATAGTGCTCCCACAATACCTCAGATAGTGATCCCTCTGTACATCAGACAGTGCTCTCGCATTACCACAAAAATGCTCCCTCAAAACCTCAGAAAGTGTTCCTCAGTTCCTCAGAAAGTGCTCCCTCAGTACTTCAGATAACGCTCCCTCAATTCCCCAGATAGGTCTCCCTCAGTACCCCAGAAACCGCCTCCTCAATATCTCTCATGGCTCTCCCTCACTACCTCAGATAGTTCTCCCTCAGTAACTCAGAAAGTGCTCCCTGAATACCTCAGAACGTACCACCTCAATACCTCTGACAGCGCTCCCTCAGTACCTCAGATAGTTCTCTCTCAGTCCCTCAGATAGTACTCCCTCAATACATCAGGAAGTGCTCCCTCAATTCCTCAAAAATGTTGCCTCATTTCCTCAGAAAGTGCACCCTCTATACCTCAGATAGTGCTCCCTCTGTACCTCAGAAAGTGCTCCCTCTGTACCTCAGAAAGTGTTCCCTCAATACCTCAGGATGTGCTCCCTCAATACCTCAGATACTTCTCCCTCAATACCTCAGAAAGTGCTCCCTCAATATCTCAGATAGTTCTCCATCAATACCTGTTAATGTGCTCCCTCAATACGTGTGAAAGTACTCGCTCAATACGTCTGAAAGTGATCACTCAATACCTCAGATAGTGCTCCCACAATTACTCAGGTAGTGATCCCTCATTACCTCAGAATGTGCTCTCTCAGTACTCAGAAATGCTCCCTCAAAACCTCAGAAAGTTTTCTTCAGTTCCTCAGAAAGTGCTCCCTCAGTACCTCAGATGGTTCTCCCTCAGTATCTCAGAAGGTTCTCCCTCAATACCTGAAATAGTTCTCCCACAATAACTCAAATAATACTCCCTCAGTACCTCAGAAAGTTCTCGCTCAATACCTCAGAAAGTGCCCCCACAATTCCTCAGTACACCTGAAATTGCTCCCTCAGTAACTCAGTAAGTGCCCCCTCAGTACCTCAAAAAGTGCTCTCTTAATACCACAGACAGTGCTACCTCAATACCTCAAAGTGCTCTCTCAGTACCACATATAGTGCTCCCTCACTACCTCAGAAAGAACTCCCTCAATATCTCAGAAAGTGCTCACTCAGTACCTCCGAAAGTGCTCCCTATTACCTCAGAAAGTGCTCCCTCAATCCCTCAGAAAGTGTTGCCTCAGTACCTCAGACAATGATCCCTCAATACCTCAGAAAGTGCTCTCTCAATATCTAAAAAGGTGCTCCCTCTATATCTCAGAAAGTGCTCCCTCAATCCCTCAGTAAGTGCTCCCTCTGTATCTCAGAAAATGCTCCCTCTATACCTCAAATAGTTCTCCCTCAGTACCTCACAAAGTGCTCCCTCAAGACCTCAGATAGTTCTCCCTCAATACCTCAGATAGTTCTCCCTCAATACCTCAAATAGTTCTCCCTCAATACCTCAAATAGTTCTCCCTCAATACCTCAGAAAGTGATCCCTCAATACCTCAGAAAGTGTTCCCTCAGTACCTCAGAAAGTGGTCTCTCAACACCTCAGAAATACCCCCCTCAGTATCCCAGAAACCACCTCCTCAATACCTCAGATGGCTCTCCCTCAGTACCTCAGGTAGTTCTCCCTCAGTACCTCAGAAAGTGCTCCCTCAATACCTCAGAACGTACCACCTCAATACCTCTGACAGTGCTCCCTCAATACCACAGAAAGTGCTCCCTCAATACCACAGAAAGTGCTCCCTCAATACCACAGAAAGTGCTCCTTCAGTACATCAGAAAACCCCCACAATACATCAGAAAGTGCTCCCTCAATACCTCAAAATTTTGCCTCATTTCCTCAGAAAGTGCTCCCTCTAAACCTGAGATAGTGCTCCCTCAGTACCTCAGAATGTGCTCCCTGAATGCCTCAGAACGTACCATCTCAATACCTCTGACAGCGCTCCCTCAGTACCTCAGATAATTCTCCCTCAATCCCTCAGATAGTACTCCCTCAATACCTCAGAAAATGCTCACTCAGTACCTCAGAAAGTGCTCCCTCAATACCTCAGATAGTTCTCCCTCAATACGTCTGAAAGTGATCCCTCAATACCTCAGAAAGTCCTACCTCAGTACCTCAGATAGTGCTCCAACAATTACTCAGATAGTGATCCCTCAGTACCTCAGAATGTGCTCTCTCAGTACTCAGAAATGCTCCCTCAAAACTTCAGAAAGTGTTCCTCAGTTCCTCAGAAAGTTCTCCCTCAGTACCTCAGATGGTTCTCCCTCAGTACCTCAAATAGTTCTCCCTCAGTACTTCAGAAAGTTTTCGCTCAATACCTCAGAAAGTACCCCCACAATTCCTCAGTACACCTGAAATTGATCCCTCAGTAACTCAGTAAGTGCCCCCTCAGTACCTCAAAAAGTGCTCTCTTAATAATTCAGACAGTGTTCCCTCAGTACCCCACAAACTGCCCCCTAAATAGCTCAGATGGCTCTCGCTCAGTACCTCAGGTAGTTCTCCCTCAATACCTTAAATAGTTCTCCCTCAGTACCTCACAAAGTGCTCCCTTTATGCCTCAGTACCTCAGAAAGTGCCCCCTCAGTATCTCAAAAAGTGCTCTCTTAATACCACAGACAGTGCTACCTCAATACCTCATAACGTGCTCTCTCAGTACCACAGGTAGTGCTCGCTTACTACCTCAGAAAGTGCTCCCTCAATCCCTCAAAAAGTGCTGCCTCAGTACCTCAGACAATGATCCCTCAATACCTCAGAAAGTGTTCTCTCAATATCTAAAAAAGTGCTCCGTCTATATCTCAGAAAGTGCTCCCTCAATCCTTCAGAAGGTCTCCCTCTGTATCTCAGAAAATGCTCCCTCAATACCTCAAGAAGTGCTCCCTCAGTACCCCAGAAACTGCCTCCTCAATACCTCAGATGGCTCTCCCTCAGTACCTGAGGTAGTTCTCCCTCATTACCTCAAATAATTCTCCCTCAGTACCTAAGAAAGTGCTCCCTCAATACTTCAGATAGCTCTCCCTCAGTACCTAAGAAAGTGCTCCCTCAATACCTCAGATAGGTCCCCCTCAATAACTCAAATAGTTCTCCCTCAGTACCGCAGAGTGTGCCCCATCAAAACCTCAGACAGTGCTCCCTCAATACCTCAGAAAGTGCTCCCTCAGTACATCAGAAAGTGATCCCACAGAACATCAGATAGTGCTCCCAAAGTACCTCAAATACTGCTCCCTCAGTACTTCAGATAGTTCTCCCTCAGTACCTCTGATCATGCTCCCTCAATTCCTCAGATAGTGCTCCCTCAATACCTCAAAAATGCTGCCTCAGTTCCTCAGAAAGTGCTCCCTCACAACCTCAGACAGTGCTCCCCCAATGACATCAGAATGTGCTCTCTCAGTTCCTCAGAAAGTGCTACCACATTACATCAGAAAATGCTCACGCAATACCTCAGATAGCGCTCCCTCAATACCTCAGAAAGTGCCCCATCAATCCCTCTGACACTGCTCCCTCAGTACCTCAAAAAGTGCTCCCTCCGTACCTCAGAAAGAGCTCCCACAGTACCTCAGAAAATGTTCCCTGAATGCCAGAGAAAGTGCTCCCTCAGTATCTCAAAAAGTGCTCCCACAACACCTTAGATAGTGATCCCTCAATACCTCAGATGGTTCTCCCTCAGTATCTCAGATAGTTCTCCATCAATACCTCAGATTGTTCTCCCCCGGTACGTCAGATAGTGCTCTCTCAATACTCAGAAAGTGCTCCCCCAGTACTCGAGAATGTGCTCCCTCAGTTCCTCAGAAAGTGCTCCCTCAATACCACAGATAATGCTCCCTCAATTCCCCAGATAGTTCTCCCTCAGTACCTCAGGAAGTGCTTCCTCAATTCCTCAGTACAGCTGAAATTGCTCCCTCAGTACCTCAGAAAGTGCCCCCTCGGTATCTCAAAAAGTGCTCTCTTAATACCACAGACAGTGCTACCTCAATACCTCAAAGTGCTTTCTCGGTACCTCAGATAGTGCTCCCTCAGTACCTCAGATAGTTCTCCCTCAGTACCTCAGATAGTGCTCCCTCAGTACCTCAGACAGTATCCCCTCAATACCTCAGACAGTGTCCCCTCAATACCTCAGACAGTGTCCCCTCAGTACCTCAGACAGTGCTCCCTCAGTACCTCAGACAGTGCTCCCTCAGTACCTCAGACAGTGCTCCCTCAGTACCTCAGAAAATGCTCCGGCAATATCTCAGAAAGTGTTCCCTCAATACGTAAGAATGCGCTCCCTCAATACCTCAGAAAGTGCTCCCTCAGTACCTCAGGAAGTGCTCCCTCAGTACTTCAGATAACACTTTCTCAATTCCCCAGATAGGTCTCCCTCAGTACCCCAGAAACCGCCTCCTCAATAGCTCTCATGGCTCTCCCTCACTACCTCAGATAGTTCTCCCTCAGTAACTCAGAAAGTGCTCCCTGAATACCTCAGAACGTACCACCTCAATACCTCTGACAGCGCTCCCTCAGTACCTCAGATAGTTCTCTCTCAGTCCCTCAGATAGTACTCCCGCAATACATCAGGAGGTGCTCCCTCAATACCTCAAAAATGTTGCCTCATTTCCTCAGAAAGTGCTCCCTCTATACCTCAGATAGTGCTCCCTCTGTACCTCAGAAAGTGCCCCCTCTGTACCTCAGAAAGTGTTCCCTCAATACCTCAGGATGTGCTCCCTCAATACCTCAGATACTTCTCCCTCAATACCTCAGAAAGTGCTCCCTCAATATCTCAGATAGTTCTCCATCAATACCTGTTAATGTGCTCCCTCAATACTTCTGAAAGTGATCACTCAATACCTCAGATAGTGCTCCCACAATTACTCAGGTAGTGATCCCTCATTACCTCAGAATGTGCTCTCTCAGTACTCAGAAATGCTCCCTCAAAACCTCAGAAAGTTTTCTTCAGTTCCTCAGAAAGTGCTCCCTCAGTACCTCAGATGGTTCTCCCTCAGTATCTCAGAAGGTTCTCCCTCAATACCGGAAATAGTTCTCCCACAATAACTCAAATAATACTCCCTCAGTACCTCAGATGGTTCTCCCTCAGTACCTCAGAAAGTACCCCCACAATTCCTCAGTACACCTGAAATTGCTCCCTCAGTAACTCAGTAAGTGCCCCCTCAGTACCTCAAAAAGTGCTCTCTTAATATCTCAGACAGTGCTACCTCATTACCTCATAAAGTGCTCTCTTGGTACTTCAGATAGTGCTCCCTCAATATCTCAGATAGTGCTCAATCAATACCTTAGAAAGTGTTCCCTCAGTAACTCAGAAAGTACTCCCTCAGTACCCCACAAACTGCCCCCTAAATACCTCAGATGGCTCTCGCTCAGTACCTCAGGTAGTTCTCCCTCAATACCCCAAATAGTTCTCCCTCAGTACCTCAGAAAGTGCTTCCTCAATTTCTCAGTACCTCAGAAAGTAACCCCTCAGTACCTCAAAAAGTGCTCTCTTAATACCACAGACAGTGCTACCTCAATACCTCATAAAGTGCTCTCTCAGTACCACATATAGTGCTCCCTCACTACCTCAGAAAGAACTCCCTCAATATCTCAGAAAGTGCTCACTCAGTACCTCCGAAAGTGCTCCCTATTACCTCAGAAAGTGCTCCCTCAATCCCTCAGAAAGTGCTGCCTCAGTACCTCAGACAATGATCCCTCAATACCTCAGAAAGTGCTCTCTCAATATCTAAAAAGGTGCTCCCTCTATATCTCAGAAAGTGCTCCCTCAATCCCTCAGTAAGTGCTCCCTCTGTATCTCAGAAAATGCTCCCTCTATACCTCAAAAAGTGCTCCCTCAGTACCCCAGGAAATGCTGCCTCAATACCTCAAATAGTTCTCCCTCAGTACCTCACAAAGTGCTCCCTCAAGACCTCAGATAGTTCTCCCTCAAGACCTCAAATAGTTCTCCCTCAAGACCTCAAATAGTTCTCCCTCAAGACCTCAAATAGTTCTCCCTCAAGACCTCAGAAAGTGATCCCTCAATACCTCAGAAAGTGATCCCTCAATACCTCAGAAAGTGATCCCTCAATACCTCAGAAAGTGTTCCCTCAGTACCTCAGAAAGTGGTCTCTCAGCACCTCAGAAATACCCCCCTCAGTATCCCAGAAACCACCTCCTCAATACCTCAGATGGCTCTCCCTCAGTACCTCAGGTAGTTCTCCCTCAGTACCTCAGAAAGTGCTCCCTCAATACCTCAGAACGTACCACCTCAATACCTCTGACAGTGCTCCCTCAATACCACAGAAAGTGCTCCTCAATACCTCAGAAAGTGCTCCTTCAGTACATCAGAAAACCCCCACAATACATCAGAAAGTGCTCCCTCAATACCTCAAAATTTTGCCTCATTTCCTCAGAAAGTGCTCCCTCTAAACCTGAGATAGTGCTCCCTCAGTACCTCAGAATGTGCTCCCTGAATGCCTCAGAACGTACCATCTCAATACCTCTGACAGCGCTCCCTCAGTACCTCAGATAATTCTCCCTCAATCCCTCAGATAGTACTCCCTCAATATCTCAGAAAATGCTCACTCAATATCTCAGATAGTTCTCCCTCAATACCTGTTAAAGTGCTCCCTCAATACGTCTGAAAGTGATCCCTCAATACCTCAGAAAGTCCTACCTCAGTACCTCAGATAGTGCTCTAACAATTACTCAGATAGTGATCCCTCAGTACCTCAGAATGTGCTCTCTCAGTACTCAGAAATGCTCCCTCAAAACTTCAGAAAGTGTTCCTCAGTTCCTCAGAAAGTTCTCCCTCAGTACCTCAAATAGTTCTCCCTCAGTACCTCAGAAAGTTTTCACTCAATACCTCAGAAAGTACCCCCACAATTCCTCAGTACACCTGAAATTGATCCCTCAGTAACTCAGTAAGTGCGCCTCAGTACCTCAGAAAGTGCTCCCTCAGTACCCCACAAACTGCCCCCTAAATAGCTCAGATGGCTCTCGCTCAGTACCTCAGGTAGTTCTCCCTCAATACCTTAAATAGTTCTCCCTCAGTACCTCACAAAGTGCTCCCTTTATGCCTCAGTACCTCAGAAAGTGCCCCCTCAGTATCTCAAAAAGTGCTCTCTTAATACCACAGACAGTGCTACCTCAATACCTCATAACGTGCTCTCTCAGTACCACAGGTAGTGCTCGCTTACTACCTCAGAAAGTGCTCCCTCAATCCCTCAAAAAGTGCTGCCTCAGTACCTCAGACAATGATCCCTCAATACCTCAGAAAGTGTTCTCTCAATATCTAAAAAGGTGCTCCGTCTATATCTCAGAAAGTGCTCCCTCAATCCTTCAGAAAGTCTCCCTCTGTATCTCAGAAAATGCTCCCTCAATACCTCAAGAAGTGCTCCCTCAGTACCCCAGAAAGAGCTCCCACAGTACCTCAGAAAATGTTCCCTGAATACCAGAGAAAGTGCTCCCTCAGTATCTCAAAAAGTGCTCCCACAATACCTTAGATAGTGATCCCTCAATACCTCAGAAAGTATTCCCTCAGTTCCTCAGAAAGTGTTCCCTCAATACCACAGATAATGCTCCCTCAATTCCCCAGATAGTTCTCCCTCAGTACCTCAGGAAGTGCTTCCTCAATTCCTCAGTACAGCTGAAATTGCTCCCTCAGTACCTCAGAAAGTGCCCCCTCGGTATCTCAAAAGGTGCTCTCTTAATACCACAGACAGTGCTACCTCAATACCTCATAAAGTGCTTTCTCGGTACCTCAGATAGTGCTCCCTCAGTACCTCAGATAGTTCTCCCTCAATACCTTAGATAGTGCTCCCTCAGTACCTCAGACAATGCTCCCTCAATACCTCAGACAGTGTCCCCTCAATACCTCAGACAGTGCTCCCTCAATACCTCAGATAGTGCTCCCTCAATACCTCAGATAGTGCTCCCTCAATACCTCAGAAAGTGCTCGCTCAGTACGTCAGAAAGTGTTCCTCAATTCCTCAAAAAGTGCTCCCTCAGTACCTCAGATAGTTCTCCCTCAATACCTCAAATATTCTCTGACAATACCTCAGACAGTGCTCCCTCCATACCTCAGAAAGTGCTCCCTCAGTACCTCAGATAATGCTTCCTCAATTCCCCAGATAGTTCTCCCTCAGTACCTCAGAAAGTGTTCCCCCGTACCTCAGAAAATGTTCCCTCAATACCTCAGAAAGTGCAACCTCAATTCCTCAGCACATCTGAAATTGCTCCCTCAGTACCTCAGTAAGTGCCCCTCAGTACCTCAAAAAGTGCTCTCTTAATACCTCAGACACTGCTACCACATTACCTCATAAAGTGCTCTCTCGGCACTTCAGAAAGTGCTCCCTCAGTACCTCAGAAAGTGCTCCCTCAGTACCTCAGAAAGTGTTCCCTCAGTACCTCATAAAGTGCTCCCTCAGTATCTCACAAAGTGCTCCCACAATTCCTCAGATAGTTCTCCCTCAGTACCTCAGATATTTCTCCCTCAGTACCTCAGAAAGTGCTCCCTGAATACCTCAGATAATGCTCCCTCGGTACCTCAGATAGTACTCCCTCAGTACATCAGAAAGTGCTCCCTCAGTACCTCAGATAATGCTCCCACAATTCCCCACATAGTTCTCCCTCAGTACCTCAGAAAGTGCTCCCACAATACATCAGAAAGTGCTCCCTCAGTACCTAAGAAAGTGCTCCCTCAGTACCTCAGAAAGTGCTACCTCAGTACCTCAGATAGTTCTCCCTCAATACCTCAAATAGTTCTCCCTCAATACCTCAGAAAGTGTTCCCTGAATACCTCAGAACGTACCACCTCAATACCTCTGATAGCGCTCCCTCTGTACCTTCTATAGTTCTCCCTCAGTCCCTCAGATAGTACTCCCTCAATACCTCATAAAGTGCTCTCTGAATACCTCAGGGAGTGCTCCCTCATTTCCTCAGAAAGTGCTCCCTCAGTACATCAGAATAGCTCCCACAATACATCAGAAAGTGCTCCCTCAATACCTCAGATAGTTCTCCCTCAATACGTCAGAGAGTGCTCCCTCAATACCTCAGAGAGTGCTCCCTCAATACCTCAGAGAGTGCCCCCTCAATACCTCAGAAAATGCTCACTCAATATCTCAGATAGATCTCCCTCAGTACCTGTTAAAGTGCTCCATTAATACGTCTGAAAGTACTCCCTCAATACGTCTGAAAGTGATCCCTCAACACCACAGATAGTGCTCCCACAATTACTCAGGTAGTGATCCCACAGTACCTCAGAATGTGCTCTCTCAGTACTCAGAAATGCTCCCTCAAAACCTCAGAAAGTGTTTCTCAGTTCCTCAGAAAGTGCTCCCTCAGTACCTCAGATAGTTCTCCCTCAATACCTCAAATAGTTCTCCCACAATACCTCAAATAATACTTCCTCCGTACCTCAGAAAGTGCTCGCTCAATACCTCAGAAAGTGACCCCTCAATACCTCAGACAGTGCCCCCTCAATACCTCAGACAGTGCTCCCTCCATACCTCAGACAGTGCTCCCTCCATACCTCAGACAGTGCTCCCTCAATACCTCAGACAGTGCTCCCTCCATACCTCAGAAATTGCTCCCTCCTTACCTCAGAAATTGCTCCCTCCATACCTCAGAAAATGCTCCCTCAATTCCCCAGATAGTTCTCCCTCAGTACCTCAGAAAGTGTTCCCTCAGTACCTCAGAAAATGTTCCCTCAGTACCTCAGAAAATGTTCCCTCAATTCCTCAGGACATCGGAAATTGCTCCCTCAGTACTTCAGTAAGTGCCCCCTCAGTACCTCAAAAAGTGCTCTCTTAATACCTCAGACAGTGCTATCTCATTACCTCATAAAGTGCTCTCCTTACTTCAGATAGTGCTCCCTCAGTACCTCAGAAAGTGTTCCCACAGTACCTCAGAAAGCGCTCCCTCAATACCCCAGAAACTGCCTCCTCAATACCTCAGATGGCTCTCGCTCAGTACCCCAGGTAGTTATCCCTCAATACCTCAAATAGTTCTCCCTCAGTACCTCACAAAGTGCTCCCTTAGTGCACCAGATAGTTCTCCCTCAATACCTCAAACAGTTCTCCCTCAGTTCCTGACAAAGTGCTCTCTCAATACCTTAGATAGTTCTCCCTCAATACCTCAAATAGTTCTCCGTCAGTAACTCAGAAAGTGCACCCTCAGTACCTCAGAAAATGCTCCCTCAATACCTCAGAAAATGCCCCCTCAATACCTCAGACAGTGCTCCCTCAGTACCTCATAAAGTGCTCCCTCAGTACCTCATAAAGTGCTCCCTCAGTATATCAGAAAGTGCTTCCTCAATACATCAGAAAGTGCTCCCTCAGTACCTCAGATAGTTCTCCCTCAATACCTCAGATAGTTCTCCCTCAAAACCTCAGATAGTTCTCCCTCAAAACCTCAGGTATTTCTCCCTCAATACCTCAGACAGTGCTCCCTCAGTACCTCATAATGTGCTCCCTCAGTATCTCAGAACGTGCTCCCTCAGTATCTCAGAACGTGCTCCCTCAGTACCTCAGAAAGCGCTCCCTCAGTACCTCAGAAAGCGCTCCCTCAGTACCTCAAGAATGCTGCCTCAGTTCCTCAGAAAGTGCTCCCTCAATACCTCAGATAGTGCAACCTCAGTACCTCAGAAAGTTCTCCCTCAATACCCCAGAAACTGCCTCCTCAATACCTCAGATGGCTATCCCTCAGTACCTCAGGTAGTTCTCCCTCAATACCTCAAATATTTCTCCCTCAGTACCTCACAAAGTGCTCCCTCAGTACCTCAGGTATTTCTTCCTCAATACCTCAGGCAGTGTTCACTCAATACCTCAGACCGTGCTCCCTCAGTACCTCAGAAAGTGCACTCTCAATACCTCAGAAAGTGCTCCCTCAATACCTCAGAAAGTGCTCCCTCAATACCTCAGATTATGCTCCCTCAATTCCCCTGCTAGTTCTCCCACAGTACCTCAGAAAGTGCTCCCTAAATACCTCAAGTAGTGCTCGCTCAGTACCTCAGAAAGTGCTCCCTCAATACTTCAAGAATGCTGCCTCAGTTCCTCAGAAAGTGCTCCTTCATAACCTCAGATAGTGTCCCCCAATAACCTCAGAAAGCGCTCTCTCAGTAACTCAGAAAGTGCTTCCTCATTACCTCAGAAAGTGCTACCACAATACCTCAGATAGTGCTCCCCCAATACCTCAGATAGTGCTCCCTCAGAACCTCAGATAGTGCTCCCTCAGAACCTCAGATAGTGCTCCCTCAGAACCTCAGATAGTGCTCCGTGAATACCTCAGAAAGTGCCAACTCAATACATCAGAAAGTGCTCCCTCAGCACCTCATAAAGTGCTCCCTCAGCACCTCATAAAGTGCTCCCTCAGCACCTCATAAAGTGTTCCCTCAATACCTCAGAAAATGCTCACTCAATATCTCAGATAGTTCTCCCTCAATACATGTTAAAGTGCTCCCTCAAAACGTCTGAAAGTGCTCCCACAATACCTCAGAAAGTGATACCTCAACACCTCAGAAAGTCCTACCTCAGATAGTGCTCCCACAATACCTCAGATAGTGATCCCTCTGTACCTCAGAAAGTGCTCTCTCAGTACTCAGAAATGCTCCCTCAAAACCTCAGAAAGTGTTCCTCAGTTCCTCAGAAAGTGTTCCCTCAGTACCTCAGAAAGTGCTCTCTCAATTCCCCAGATAGTTCTCCCTTAGTAACTCAGAAAGTGCTCCCTCAATACCTCAGAAAGTGCCCCTCAATAACTCAGACGGTGCTGCCTCAGTACCTCAGATAGCTCTCCCTCAGTACCTAAGAAAATTCTCCCTCAGAACCTCAGAAACTGCTACCTCAGTACCTCAAATAGTTCTCCCTCAATACCTCAAATAGTTCTCCCTCAGTACATCAGAACGTGTTCCCTGAATATCTCAGAACGTACCACCTCAATACCTCTGATAGCGCTCCCTCAGTACCTTCTATAGTTCTCCCTCAGTCCCTCAGATAGTACTCCCTCAATACCTCATAAAGTGCTCCCTCAGTACCTCAGAAAGTGCTCCCTCAATACCTCAGAAAATGCTCACGCAATATCTGATAGTTCCCCCTCAATACCTGTTAAAGTGCTCCATTAATACGTCTGAAATTGATCCCTCAATACCTCAGAAAGTCCTACCTCAGTACTTCAGATAGTGCTCCCACAATTACTCAGAGAGTGATCCCTCAGTACCTCAGCCTGTGCTCTCTCAGTACTCAGAAATGCTCCCTCAAAACCTCAGAAAGTGTTCCTCAATTCCTCAGCAAGTGCTCCCTCAGTACCTCAGATGGTTCTCCCTCAGTACCTCAGATAGTTCTCCCTCAATACCTCAAATAGTTCTCCCACAATACCTCAAATAGTACTCCCTCAGTACCTCAGAAAGTGCTTGCTCAATCCCTCAGACAGTGCCCCCTCAATACCTCAGACAGTGCCCCCTCCATACCTCAGAAAGTGCTCCCTCAGTAACTCAGATAATGCTCCCTCAATTCCCCAGATAGTTCTCCCACAGTACCACAGAAAGTGCTCCCTCAATACCTCAGAAAGATTTCCCTCAGTACCTCAGATAATGCTCCCTCAATTCCCCAGATAGTTCTCCCTTAGTAACTCAGAAAGTGCAACCTCAATTCCTCAGTACATCTGAAATTGCTCCCTCAGTACTTCAGTAAGTGCCCCCTCAGTACCTCAAAAAGTGCTCTCTTAATACCTCAGACAGTGCTACCTCATTACCTCATAAAGTGCTCTCTCAGTACTTCAGATAGTGCTCCCTCAGTATCTCAGAAATTGCTCACTCAGTACCTCAGAAAGTGTTCCCGCATTACCTCAGAAAGTGCTCCCTCAGTACCCCAGAAACTGCCTCCTCAATACCTCAGATGGCTCTCGCTCAGTACCCCAGGTAGTTCTCCCTCAATACCTCAAATAGTTCTCCCTCAGTACCTCACAAAGTGCTCCCTTAGTACCTCAGAAAGTTCCCCCTCAATACCTCAAATAGTTCTCCCTCAGTACCTCAGAAAGTGCTCCCTCAGTACCTCAGAAAATGCTCCCACAGTACATCAGAAAGTGCTTCCACAGTACATCAGAAAGTGCTCCCTGAATACCTCAGACGGTGCTCCCTCAGTACCTCAGATGGCTCTCCCTCAGTACCTAAGAAAGTGCTCCCTCAGTACCTCAGAAACTGCTACCTCAGTACCTCAGATAGTTCTCCCTAAATACCTCAAATAGTTCTCCCTCAGTACCTCAGAAAGTGTTCCCTGAATACCTCAGAACGTACGACCTCAATACCTCTGATAGCGCTCCCACAGTACCTTCTATAATTCTCCCTCAGTCCCTCAGATAGTACACCCTCAATACCTCAAAGTGCTCCCTGAATACCTCAGAAAGTGCTCCCTCAGTACATCAGAATAGCTCCCACAATACATCAGAAAGTGCCCCCTCAATTCCACAGACAATGCTCCCCCAGTACCTCATAAAGTGCTCCATCAGTACCTCAGAATGTGCTCCCACCGTACCTCAGATAGTTCTCCCTCAGTACCTCAAAGTGCTCCCTGAATACCTCAGATAATGCTCCCTCGGTACCTCAGAATGTGCTCCCTCAGTACATCAGAAAGTGCTCCCACAATACATCAGAAAGTGCTCCCTCAGTACCTCAGAAAGTGCTCCCACAGTACCTCAGATAATTTACCCTCAATTCCCCAGATAGTTCTCCCGCAGTACCTCTGAAAGTGCTCCCTCAATACCTCAGAAAGTGCCCCTCAGTACCTCAGATAGCTCTCCCTCAATACCTCAGAATAGCTCCCACAATACATCAGAAAGTGCTCCCTCAATACCTCAGATCGTTCTCCCTCAATCCCACAGAAAATGCTCACTCACTATCTCAGATAGTTTTCTCACAATACCTGTTAAAGTGCTGCATTCATACGTCTGAAAGTGCTCCCTCAATACGTCTGAAAGTGATCCCTCAATACCTCAGAAAGTCCTACCTCAGTACCTCAGATAGTGCTCCCACAATTACTCAGATAGTGATCCCTCAGTACGTCAGCCTGTGCTCTCTCAGTACTCAGAAATGCTCCCTCCAAACCTCAGAAAGTGTTCCTCAGTTCCTCAGAAAGTGCTCCCTCAGTACCTCAGATGGTTCTCCCTCAGTACCTCAGATAGTTCTCCCTCAATACCTCAAATAGTTCTCCCACCATAACTCAAATAGTACTCCCTCAGTACCTCAGAAAGTGCTTGCTCAATACCTCAGACAGTGCCCCCTCAATACCTCAGACAGTGCTCCCTCAATACCTCAGACAGTGCTCCCTCAATACCTCAGACAGTGCTCCCTCCATACCCCAGAAACTGCTCCCTCCATACCCCAGAAACTGCTCCCTCAGTACCTCAGATAATGCTCCCTCAATTCCCCAGATAGTTCTCCCTCAGTACCTCAGAAATTGCTCCATCAATACCTCAGAAGATTTCCCTCAGTACCTCAGAATCTGCTCCCTCAATATCTCAGATTATGCTCCCTCAATTCCCCTGATAGTTGTCCCTCAGTACCTCAGAAAGTGCTCCCTAAATACCTCAGAAAGTGCTCCCTCAATAACTCAGAAAATGCTCACTCAATATCTCAGATAGTTCTCCCTCAATACCTGTTAAAGTGCTGCATTAATACGTCTGAAAGTGCTCCCTCAATACTTCTGAAAGTGATCTCTCAATACCTCAGAAAGTCCTACCTCAGTACTTCAGATAGTGCTCCCACAATTACTCAGATAGTGATCCCTCATTACCTCAGCCTGTGCTCTCTCAGTACTCAGAAATGCTCCCTCAAAACCTCAGAAAGTGTTCCTCAATTCCTCAGAAAGTGCTCCCTCAGTTCCTCAGAAAGTGCTCCCTCAGTACCTCAGATGGTTCTCCCTCAGTACCTCAGATAGTTCTCCCTCAATACCTCAAATAGTTCTCCCTCAATACCTCAGACAGTGCCCCCTCAATACCTCAGACAGTGCCCCCTCAATACCTCAGACAGTGCTCCCTCAATACCTCAGACAGTGCTCCCTCCATACCCCAGAAACTGCTCCCTCAGTACCTCAGATAATGCTCCCTCAATTCCCCAGATAGTTCTCCCTCAGTACCTCAGAAATTGCTCCATCAATACCTCAGAAGATTTCCCTCAGTACCTCAGAATCTGCTCCCTCAATATCTCAGATTATGCTCCCTCAATTCCCCTGATAGTTGTCCCTCAGTACCTCAGAAAATGCTCCCTAAATACCTCAGAAAGTGCTCCCTCAATAACTCAGAAAATGCTCTCTCAATACCTCAGAAAGTGCTCCCTCAGTACCCCAGAATGTGCTCCCTCATTTCCTCAGAAAGTGCTCCCTCAATGCCATAGATAATGCTCCCCCAATTCCCCAGATAGTTCTCCCTCAGTACCTCAGGAAGTTCTCCCTCAATACCTCAGAAAGTGCTTCCTCAATTCCTCAGTACATCTCAAATTGCTCCCTCAGTACCTCAGAAAGTGCCCCCTCGGTATCTCAAAAAGTGCTCTCTTAATACCACAGACACTGCTACCTCAATACCACATAAAGTGCTCTCTCAGTACCACAGATAGTGCTCCCTCACTACATCAGAATGGGCTCCCCCAATATCTCAGAAAGTGCTCACACAGTACCTACGAAAGTGCTCCCTTACTACCTCAGAACGAGCTCCCTCAGTACCTCAGAAAGTGCTGCCTCAGTAACTCAGATAATGCTCCCTCAATATCTCAAAGTGCTCCCACAGTATCTCAGAAAGTGTTCCCTCAATCCCTCAGAAAGTGCTCCCTCTGTGCCTCAGAAAATGCTCCCTGTGCCTCAGAAAATGCTCCCTCTGTGCCTCAGAAAATGCTCCCTCTGTGCCTCAGAAACTGCCTCCTCAATACCTCAGATGGCTCTCCCTCAGTACCTCAGGTAGTTCTCCCTCAATACCTCAAATAGTTCTTCCTCAGTATCTGACAAAGTGCTCCCTTAATACCTCAGATAGTTCTCACTCAGTACCTCAGAAAGTGCTCCCTTAATACCTCAGAAAGTGATCCCTCAGTGCATCAGAAAGTGCTCCCTCAGTAACTCAGATAGTTCTCCCTCAATACCTCAGATGGTTCTCCCTCAATACCTCAGATGGTTCTCCCTCAAAGGCTCAAATAGTTCTCCCTTAGTACCTCACGAAGTGCCCCCTCAATACCTCAGACACTCCTCCCTCAGTACCTCATAAAGTACTCCCTCAGTACATCAGAAAGTGCTCTCTCAATACCTCAGATAGTGCTCCCTCAATACCTCAGATCGTTCTCCCTCAATACATGTGAAAGTGCTCCCTCAATATGTCTGAAAGTGCTCCCTCAATACCTCAGAAAGTCCTACCTCAGATAGTGCTCCCACAATACCTCAGATAGTGATCCCTCAGTACCTCAGACAGTGCTCTCTCAGTACCTCAGCAATGCTCCCTCAAAACCAACAGAAAGTGTTCATTACCTCAGAAAGTGCTCCCTCAGTACCTCAGAAAATGCTCCCTGAATACATCAGAAAGTGCCCGCTCAATACCTCAGAAAGTGCTCCCTCAGTACCCCAGAAACTGCCTCCTCAATACCGCAGATGGCTCTCCCTCAGTACCTCAGTTAGTTCTCCCTCAATACCTCAAATAGTTCTCCCTCAGTACCTCACAAAGTGCTTCCTTAGTACCTCAGGTAGTTCTCCATCAATACCTCAAAAAGGTCTCCCTCCATACCTCACAAAATGCTCCCTCAATACCTCAGAAAGTGCCCTCTCAATACTTCAAAAAGTGCTCTCTTAATACCTCAGACAGTGCTCCCTCATTACCTCATAAAGTGCTCTCTCGGTACTTCAGATAGTGCTCCCTCAGTATCTCAGAAAGTGCTCACTCAGTACCTCAGAAAGTGTTACCTCAATACCTCAGAAACTGCCTCCTCAATATCTCAGATGGCTCTCCCTCAGTACCTCAGGTAGTTCTCCCTCAATACCTCAAATAGTTCTCCCTCAGTACCTCACAAAGTGCTCCCTCAAAACCTCAGAAAGTGCCCCTCAATACCTCAGAAACTGCTCCCTCAATATTTCAGATCGTTCTCTCTCTATACCTCAGATAGTGCTCCTTCAATACCTCAGAAAGTGCTCCTTCAATATCTCCGAAAGTGCTCCCTCAATACTTCAGATAGTTCTCCTTCAATTCCTCAGATAGTGCTTCCTGAATACCTCAGATAGTGCTCCCTCAATACTTCAGATCGTTCTCCCTCAATACCTCATAATGTGCCCCCTCAATACCTCAGACAGTCCTCCCTCAGTACCTCATAAAGTACTCCCTCAGTACATCAGAAAGTGCTCCCTCAATACCTCAGATCGTTCTCCCTCAATACCTCAGAAAGTGCTCCCTCAATACCTCAGAAAGTGCTCCCTCAATACCTCAGAAAGTGCTCCCTCAATACCTCAGAAAGTGCTCCCTCAGTACCTCAGAAAGTGCTCCCTCAGTACCTCAGAAAGTGCTATCTCAATCCCTCAGATGGTGCTCCCTCAATATTTCAGATAGTTCTCCCTCAGTACCTCAGAAAGTGCCACCTCAATACCTCAGAAATTGCTTTATAAATATTTCAGATAATTCTCCCTCTATGCCTCAGATAGTGCTCCTTCAATACCTCAGATAGTGCTCTCTCAAAATCTCCGAAAGTGCTCCCTCAATACTTCAGATAGTTCTCCCTCAATATCTCAGATAATGCTCCCTCAATTCCCCTGACAGTTCTCCCTCAGTACCTCAGAAAATGCTCCCTCAATAACTCAAAGTGTTCCCTCTGTAACTCAGAAAGTATTCCCTCAATACCTCAGGAATTGCGACCTCAATTCCTCAGTACATATGAAATTGCTCCCTCTGTACATCAGACAGTGCTACCTCAATACCTCATATAGTACTTCCTCAGTGCCTCAGAAAGTGCTCTCTCAGCACCTCAGAAAGTGCTCGCTCAGTACCCCAGAAACTGCCTCCTCAATACCTCAGATGGCTCTCGCTCAGTACCCCAAATAGTTCTACCTCAGTACCTCAAAAAGTGCTCCCTTAGTTCCTCAGATAGTTCTCCCTCAATACCTCAAATAGTTCTCCCTCAGTACCTCACAAAGTGCTCCTTTAGCACCTCTGATAGTTCTCCCTCAGTAACTCAAATAGTTCACCCTCAGTACCTCAGAAAGTGCTCCCTCAATTCCTCAGATAGTTCTCCCTCAGTACCTCAGATAGTTCTCCTTCAGTACCTCAGAAATTGCTCCCTCAATTCCTCAGACAGTGCTCCCCCAGAACCTCATAAAGTGCACCTTCAGGACCTCAGAAAGTGCCCCCTCAGTACCTCAGGTAGTTCTCCCTCAATACCTCAGAAAATGCTCCCTCAATATCTCAGATAGTTCAAACTCAATACCTCATAAAGTGCTCCCGCAATACGTCAGATCGTATTCCCTCAATACCTCAAATACTTCTCCTTCAGTACCTCAGAAAGTGCTAACTCAGTACATCAGAAAGTGCTCCCTCAGTACATCAAATAGTGCTCCCTCAGTACCTCAAGAATGCTGCCTCAGTTCTTCAGAAAGTGCTCCCTCATAACCTCAGACAGTGTTCCCCAATAACCTTAGAAAGTGCTCACTCAGTACCTCATAAAGTGCTCCCACAATACCTCAGATAGTGCTCCCTCAATACCTCAGAACGTGCTCCCTCAATACCTCAGAAAATGCTCCCTCAATATCTCAGATAGTTCAAACTCAATACCTCAGAAAGTGCTCCCGCAATACGTCAGATTGTATTCCCTCAATACCTCAAATACTTCTCCCTCAGTACCTCAGAAAGTGCTACCACAGGACATCAGAAAGTGCCCCCTCAGTACCTCAGATATTTCTCCCTCAATACCTCAGACAGCGCTCCCTCAGTAACTCAGAAAGTGCTCCCACAGTACCTCAGAAAGTGCCCCCTCAGTAACTCAGGTAGTTCTCCCTCAATACCTCAGATGGTTCTCCCTCAATACCTCAGATGGTTCTCCCTCAAAGGCTCAAATAGTTCTCCCTTAGTACCTCACGAAGTGCCCCCTCAATACCTCAGACACTCCTCATAAAGTACTCCCTCAGTACATCAGAAAGTGCTCTCTCAATACCTCAGATAGTGCTCCCTCAATACCTCAGATCGTTCTCCCTCAATACATGTGAAAGTGCTCCCTCAATATGTCTGAAAGTGCTCCCTCAATACCTCAGAAAGTCCTACCTCAGATAGTGCTCCCACAATACCTCAGATAGTGATCCCTCAGTACCTCAGACAGTGCTCTCTCAGTACCTCAGCAATGCTCCCTCAAAACCAACAGAAAGTGTTCATTACCTCAGAAAGTGCTCCCTCAGTACCTCAGAAAATGCTCCCTGAATACATCAGAAAGTGCCCGCTCAATACCTCAGAAAGTGCTCCCTCAGTACCCCAGAAACTGCCTCCTCAATACCGCAGATGGCTCTCCCTCAGTACCTCAGTTAGTTCTCCCTCAATACCTCAAATAGTTCTCCCTCAGTACCTCACAAAGTGCTTCCTTAGTACCTCAGGTAGTTCTCCATCAATACCTCAAAAAGGTCTCCCTCCATACCTCACAAAATGCTCCCTCAATACCTCAGAAAGTGCCCTCTCAATACTTCAAAAAGTGCTCTCTTAATACCTCAGACAGTGCTCCCTCATTACCTCATAAAGTGCTCTCTCGGTACTTCAGATAGTGCTCCCTCAGTATCTCAGAAATTGCTCACTCAGTACCTCAGAAAGTGTTACCTCAATACCTCAGAAACTGCCTCCTCAATATCTCAGATGGCTCTCCCTCAGTACCTCAGGTAGTTCTCCCTCAATACCTCAAATAGTTCTCCCTCAGTACCTCACAAAGTGCTCCCTCAAAACCTCAGAAAGTGCCCCTCAATACCTCAGAAACTGCTCCCTCAATATTTCAGATCGTTCTCTCTCTATACCTCAGATAGTGCTCCTTCAATACCTCAGAAAGTGCTCCTTCAATATCTCCGAAAGTGCTCCCTCAATACTTCAGATAGTTCTCCTTCAATTCCTCAGATAGTGCTTCCTGAATACCTCAGATAGTGCTCCCTCAATACTTCAGATCGTTCTCCCTCAATACCTCATAATGTGCCCCCTCAATACCTCAGACAGTCCTCCCTCAGTACCTCATAAAGTACTCCCTCAGTACATCAGAAAGTGCTCCCTCAATACCTCAGATCGTTCTCCCTCAATACCTCAGAAAGTGCTCCCTCAATACCTCAGAAAGTGCTCCCTCAATACCTCAGAAAGTGCTCCCTCAGTACCTCAGAAAGTGCTCCCTCAGTACCTCAGAAAGTGCTCCCTCAGTACCTCAGAAAGTGCTATCTCAATCCCTCAGATGGTGCTCCCTCAATATTTCAGATAGTTCTCCCTCAGTACCTCAGAAAGTGCCACCTCAATACCTCAGAAATTGCTTTATAAATATTTCAGATAATTCTCCCTCTATGCCTCAGATAGTGCTCCTTCAATACCTCAGATAGTGCTCTCTCAAAATCTCCGAAAGTGCTCCCTCAATACTTCAGATAGTTCTCCCTCAATATCTCAGATAATGCTCCCTCAATTCCCCTGACAGTTCTCCCTCAGTACCTCAGAAAATGCTCCCTCAATAACTCAAAGTGTTCCCTCTGTAACTCAGAAAGTATTCCCTCAATACCTCAGGAATTGCGACCTCAATTCCTCAGTACATATGAAATTGCTCCCTCTGTACATCAGACAGTGCTACCTCAATACCTCATATAGTACTTCCTCAGTGCCTCAGAAAGTGCTCTCTCAGCACCTCAGAAAGTGCTCGCTCAGTACCCCAGAAACTGCCTCCTCAATACCTCAGATGGCTCTCGCTCAGTACCCCAAATAGTTCTACCTCAGTACCTCAAAAAGTGCTCCCTTAGTTCCTCAGATAGTTCTCCCTCAATACCTCAAATAGTTCTCCCTCAGTACCTCACAAAGTGCTCCTTTAGCACCTCTGATAGTTCTCCCTCAGTAACTCAAATAGTTCACCCTCAGTACCTCAGAAAGTGCTCCCTCAATTCCTCAGATAGTTCTCCCTCAGTACCTCAGATAGTTCTCCTTCAGTACCTCAGAAATTGCTCCCTCAATTCCTCAGACAGTGCTCCCCCAGAACCTCATAAAGTGCACCTTCAGGACCTCAGAAAGTGCCCCCTCAGTACCTCAGGTAGTTCTCCCTCAATACCTCAGAAAATGCTCCCTCAATATCTCAGATAGTTCAAACTCAATACCTCATAAAGTGCTCCCGCAATACGTCAGATCGTATTCCCTCAATACCTCAAATACTTCTCCTTCAGTACCTCAGAAAGTGCTAACTCAGTACATCAGAAAGTGCTCCCTCAGTACATCAAATAGTGCTCCCTCAGTACCTCAAGAATGCTGCCTCAGTTCTTCAGAAAGTGCTCCCTCATAACCTCAGACAGTGTTCCCCAATAACCTTAGAAAGTGCTCACTCAGTACCTCATAAAGTGCTCCCACAATACCTCAGATAGTGCTCCCTCAATACCTCAGAACGTGCTCCCTCAATACCTCAGAAAATGCTCCCTCAATATCTCAGATAGTTCAAACTCAATACCTCAGAAAGTGCTCCCGCAATACGTCAGATTGTATTCCCTCAATACCTCAAATACTTCTCCCTCAGTACCTCAGAAAGTGCTACCACAGGACATCAGAAAGTGCCCCCTCAGTACCTCAGATATTTCTCCCTCAATACCTCAGACAGCGCTCCCTCAGTAACTCAGAAAGTGCTCCCACAGTACCTCAGAAAGTGCCCCCTCAGTACCTCAGATATTTCTCCCTCAATACCTCAGAAGGTTCTCCCTCAGTAACTCAGAAAATGCTCCCTCAATATCTCTGACAATGCTCCCTCAATACATCAGAAAATGATCTCTCAGTACCTCAGAATGTGCTCCCTCAATACCTCAGATAATGCTCCCTCAATTCCCCAGATAGTTCTCCCGCAGTACCACAGAAAGTGCTACCTCAATTCCTCTGAAAGTGCTCCCTCAGTACCCCAGAAACTGCATCCTCAATATCTCAGATGGCTCTCCCTCAGAACCTCAGGTAGTTCTCCCTCAATACCTCAAATAGTTCTCCCTCAGTTCCTCAGAAAGTGTTCCCTCAATTCCTCATAAAGTACTTCCTCATTGCCTCAGAAAGTGCTCTCTCAGCACATCAGAAAGAGCTCCCTCAATACCCCAGAAACTGCCTCCTCAATACCTCAGATGGATCTCCCTCAGTACCTCAGGTAGTTCGCCTTCAATGCCTCAAATAGTTCTCCCTCAGTACCTCACAAAGTGCTCCTTTAGTACCTCAGATAGTTCTCCCTCAAAACCTCAAATAGTTCTCTCTCAGCACCTCAGGAAGTGCTCCCTCAATTCCTCAGATCGTTCTCCCTCAGTACCTCAGATAGTTCTCCCTCAGTACCTCATAAAGTGCTCCCTCAGTACCTCAGACAGTGTTCCCCAATAACCTCAGAATGCGCTCTCTCAGTACCTCAGAAAGTGCTCCCTCAGTACCTCAGAAAGTGCTCTCTTGGTACCTCAGATCGTATTCCCTCAATACCTCAAATACTTCTCCCTCAGTACCTCAGAAAGTGCTAACTCAGTACATCAGAAAGTGCTCCCTTAGTACATCAGATAGTGCTCCCTCAATACCCCAAGAATGCTGCCTCAGTTCCTCAGAAAGTGCTCCCTCTATACCTCAGATAGTGCTCCCTCAATAACTCAGAAAGTGCTCCCTCATAACCTCAGACAGTGTTCCCCAATAACCTCAGAATGCGCTCTCTCAGTACCTCAGAAAGTGCTCCCTCAATACCTCAGAAAATGCTCCCTCAATATCTCAGATAGTTCAACCTCAATACCTCATAAAGTACTCCCGCGATACATCAGATCGTATTCCCTCAATCCCTCAAATACTTCTCCCTCAGTACCTCAGAAAGTGCTAACTCAGTACATCAGAAAGTGCCCCTCAATACCTCAGACAGCGCTCCCTCAGTAACTCAGAAAGTGCTCCCACACTACCTCAGAAAGTGCCCCCTCAGTACCTCAGATATTTCTCCCTCAATACACTCAGAAAGTGCTCCTTCAATCCCTCAGATAGTTCTCCCTCAATACCTCAGATCGTTCTCCCTCAGTACCGCAGAAAATGCTCCCTCAATGCCTCTGACAGTGCTCCCTCAATTCCTCAGAAAATGCTCTCTCAGTACCACAGAAAGTGCTCCTTCAATCCCTCAGATAGTTCTCCCTCAATACCTCAGATAGTTCTCCCTCAGTACCTCAGAAAATGCTCCCTCAATACCTCAGAAATTGCTACCTCAATTCCTCTGAAATTGCTCCCTCAGTACCCCAGAAACTGCCTCCTCAATATCTCATATGGCTCTCCCTCAGTACCTCAGGTAGTTCATCCCTCAATACCTCAAATAGTTCTCCCTCAGTACCTCAGAAAGTGCTCCCTCAATACCTCAAAGTGTTCCCACTGTACCTCAGAAAGTGTTCCCTCAATACCTCAGGAAGTGCTACCTCAACTCCTCAGTACATCTGAAATTGCACCCTCTGTAACTCAGAAAGTGCTCCCTCAATTCCCCAGATATTTCTCCCTCAGTACCTCAGAAAGTGTTCCCTCAGTACCTCAGAAAGTGTTCCCTCAATACTTCAGATAATGCAGCCTCTATTCCCCAGATAGTTCTTCCTCAGTACCTCAAAAAGTGCTCCCTCAATACCTCAGAAAGTGTTCCCTCAGTAACTCAGCAAGTGTTCCCTCAATACCCCAGAAAGTGCTAAATCAATTCCTCAGTACATCTGAAATTGCTCCCTCAGTACCTCATATATGCCCCCTCAGTACCTTAAAAAGTGCTCTCTTAATACCTCAGACAGTGTTCCCTCATACCTCATAAAGTGCTCCCTCAGTACCCCAGAAACTGCCTCCTCAATACCGCAGATGGCTCTCCCTCAGTACCTCAGTTAGTTCTCCCTCAAAACCTCAAATAGTTCTCCCTCAGTACCTCACAAAGTGCTTCCTTAGTACCTCAGGTAGTTCTCCATCAATACCTCAAAAAGGTCTCCCTCCATACCTCACAAAATGCTCCCTCAATACCTCAGAAAGTGCCCTCTCAATACCTCAGAAAGTGTTCCCTCAATACTTCAGAAAGTGATACCTCAATTCCTCAGTACATCTGAAATTGTTCCCTCAGTACCTCAGTAAGTGCCCCCTCAATACCTCAAAAAGTGCTCTCGTAATACCTCAGACAGTGCTCCCTCATTACCTCATAAAGTGCTCTCTCGGTACTTCAGATAGTGCTCCCTCAGTATCTCAGAAAGTGCTCACTCAGTACCTCAGAAAGTGTTACCTCAATACCTCAGAAACTGCCTCCTCAATATCTCAGATGGCTCTCCCTCAGTACCTCAGGTAGTTCTCCCTCAATACCTCAAATAGTTCTCCCTCAGTACCTCACAAAGTGCTCCCTCAAAACCTCAGAAAGTGCCCCTCAATACCTCAGAAAGTGCTCCCTCAATATCTCCGAAAGTGCTCCCTCAATACTTCAGATAGTTCTCCTTCAATTCCTCAGATAGTGCTTCCTGAATACCTCAGATAGTGCTCCCTCAATACTTCAGATCGTTCTCCCTCAATACCTCAGAAAATGCTCTCTCAGTACCACAGAATGTGCTCCCTCAATACCTCAGATCATGCTCCCTCAATTCCCCAGATCGTTCTCCCGCAGTACCTCAGAAAATGCTCCCTCAATACCTCAGAAAGTGTTCCCTCAATATGTCAGAAAGTGCTACCTCAATTCCTCTGAAAGTGCTCCCTCAGTACCCCAGAAACTGCCTCCTCAATATCTCAGATGGCTCTCCCTCAGTTCATCAGGTAGTTCTCCCTCAATACCTCAAATAGTTCTCCCTTAGTACCTCACGAAGTGCTCCCTCAATACCTCATAATGTGCCCCCTCAATACCTCAGACAGTCCTCCCTCAGTACATCAGAAAGTGCTCCCTCAATACCTCAGATCGTTCTCCCTCAATACCTCAGATCGTTCTCCCTCAATACCTCAGATCGTGCTCCCTCAATACCTCAGATCGTGCTCCCTCAATACCTCAGATTGTGCTCCCTCAATACCTCAGACAGTGCTCCCTCAATACCTCAGACAGTGCTCCCTCAGTACCTCAGACAGTGCTCCCTCAGTACCTCAGACAGTGCTCCCTCAGTACCTCAGACAGTGCTTCCTCACTATCTAAGAAAGTTCTCCCTCAATATCTCAGAAAGTGCTCCAACAATATCTAAGTAAGTGCTCCCTCAATTCCTCAGAAAGTGTTCCGAGTACCTCAGAAAGTGCTCCCTCAATATCTCAGATAATTCTCCCTCAATACCTCAGATAGTGCTCCCTCAATACCTCAGAAAGTGCTCCCTCAATACCTCAGGTAGTTCTCCCTCAATACCTCAGGTAGTTCTCCCTCAATACCTCAGACAGTGCTCCCTCAATACCTCAGACAGTGCTCCCTCAATATCTCAGGAATTTCTCCCTCAGTACCTCATAAAGTACTCCCTCAGTACATCAGAAAGTGCTCCCTCAATATCTCAGATAGTTCTCCCTCAATACCTCAGAAAGTGTTCCCTCAGTCCCTCAGACAGTGCTCCCTCAATACTTCTGAAATTACTCCCTCAGTACCTCAGAACGTGCTCCCTCAATACCTCAGATAATGCTCCCTCAATACTTCAAAGTGATTCCTGAATAGCTCAGATAATGCTCCCTCAATACCACAAAAAGTGCTGCCTCGATATCTCAGATAATTCTCCCTCAATACCTCTGATAGTGCTCCCTCAGTACCTCAGATAATACTCCCTCCATTCCTCAGATAGTGCTCTCTCAATATCTCAAAGTGCTCCCTCAGTACTTCAGAAAGTGCTCCCTCAATATCTCAGATAGTACTCCTTCAGTACCTCAGAAAGTCCTCCCTCAGTACCTCAGAAAGTACTCCCTGAATATCTAAGAAAGTGCTTCATCAATATCTAAGTAAGTGCTCCCTCAACACCTAAGAAAGTGCTCCCTCGGTACCTCGGAAAGTGCTCCCTCGGTACCTCAGACTTTGCTCCCTCAATACCTCAGATAGTTCTCCCTCAATAACTCGCATAGTACTCCCTTAATACCTCAGAATGTGCTCCCTCAATATCTCAGAAAGTTCTCCCTCAATACCTCAGATAGTGCTCCCTCAATTCCTCAGAAAGTGCTCCCTCAATACCTCAGAATGAGCTCCCTCAATATCTCAGAAAGTTCTCCCTCAATACCTCAGATAGTGCTCCCTCAATTCCTCAGAAAGTGCTCCCTCAATACCTCAGAAAGTGCTCCCTCAATACCTCAGATAGTTCTCCCTCAATAACTCGCATAGTACTCCCTTAATACGTCATAATGTGCTCCCTCAATATCTCAGAAAGTTCTCCCTCAATACCTCAGATAGTGCTCCCTCAATTCCTCAGAAAGTGCTCCCTCAATACCTCAGAAAGTGCTCCCTCAATACCTCAGAAAGTGCTCCCTCAATACCTCAGATAGTGCTCCCTCAATTCCTCAGAAAGTGCTCCCTCAATACCTCAGAAAGTGCTCCCTCAATACCTCAGATAGTTCTCCCTCAATAACTCGCATAGTACTCCCTTAATACCTCAGAATGTGCTCCCTCAATATCTCAGAAAGTTCTCCCTCAATACCTCAGATAGTGCTCCCTCAATTCCTCAGAAAGTGCTCCCTCAATACCTCAGAAAGTGCTCCCTCAATACCTCAGAAAGTGCTCCCTCAATACCTCAGATAGTTCTCCCTCAATAACTCGCATAGTACTCCCTTAATACCTCAGAATGTGCTCCCTCAATATCTCAGAAAGTTCTCCCTCAATACCTCAGATAGTGCTCCCTCAATTCCTCAGAAAGTGCTCCCTCAATTCCTCAGAAAGTGCTCCCTCAATTCCTCAGATAGTGCTCCCTCAATTCCTCAGATAGTGCTCCCTCAATTCCTCATAAAGTGCTCCCTCAATACCTCAGAAAGTGCTCCCTCAATACCTCAGATAGTTCTCCCTCAATAACTCGCATAGTACTCCCTTAATACCTCAGAATGTGCTCCCTCAATATCTCAGAAAGTTCTCCCTCAATACCTCAGATAGTGCTCCCTCAATTCCTCAGAAAGTGCTCCCTCAATTCCTCAGATAGTGCTCCCTCAATTCCTCAGATAGTGCTCCCTCAATATCTCAGAAAGTGCTCCCTCAATACCTCAGATAGTGCTCCCTCAATTCCTCAGAAAGTGCTCCCTCAATTCCTCAGAAAGTGCTCCCTCAATTCCTCAGATAGTGCTCCATCAATTCCTCAGATAGTGCTCCCTCAATACCTCAGAAAGTGCTCCCTCAATATCTCAGAAAGTGCTCCCTCAATACCTCAGATAGTGCTCCCTCAATTCCTCAGAAAGTGCTCCCTCAATTCCTCAGAAAGTGCTCCCTCAATTCCTCAGATAGTGCTCCCTCAATTCCTCAGATAGTGTTCCCTCAATACCTCAGAAAGTGGTCCCTCAATACCTCAGAAAGTGCTCCCTCAATACCTCAGATAGTGCTCCCTCAATTCCTCAGAAAGTGCTCCCTCAATTCCTCAGATAGTGCTCCCTCAATTCCTCAGATAGTGCTCCCTCAATACCTCAGAAAGTGCTCCCTCAATTCCTCAGAAAGTGCTCCCTCAATACCTCAGAAAGTGCTCCCTCAATACCTCAGATAGTTCTCCCTCAATAACTCGCATAGTACTCCCTTAATACCTCAGAATGTGCTCCCTCAATATCTCAGAAAGTTCTCCCTCAATACCTCAGATAGTGCTCCCTCAATTCCTCAGAAAGTGCTCCCTCAATTCCTCAGAAAGTGCTACCTCAATTCCTCAGATAGTGCTCCCTCAATTCCTCAGATAGTGCTACCTCAATATCTCAGAAAGTTCTCCCTCAATACCTCAGATAGTGCTCCCTCAATTCCTCAGAAAGTGCTCCCTCAATTCCTCAGATAGTGCTCCCTCAATTCCTCAGATAGTGCTCCCTCAATTCCTCAGATAGTGCTACCTCAATATCTCAGAAAGTTCTCCCTCAATATCTCAGAAAGTTCTCCCTCAATACCTCAGATAGTGCTCCCTCAATTCCTCAGAAAGTGCTCCCTCAATTCCTCAGATAGTGCTCCCTCAATTCCTCAGATAGTGCTACCTCAATATCTCAGAAAGTTCTCCCTCAATACCTCAGATAGTGCTCCCTCAATTCCTCAGAAAGTGCTCCCTCAATTCCTCAGATAGTGCTCCCTCAATTCCTCAGATAGTGCTCCCTCAATACCTCAGAAAGTGCTCCCTCAATACCTCAGATAGTGCTCCCTCAATACCTCAGAAAGTGCTCCCTCAATATCTCAGAAAGTTCTCCCTCAATACCTCAGATAGTGCTCCCTCAATTCCTCAGAGAGTGCTCCCTCAATTCCTCAGAAAGTGCTCCCTCAATTCCTCAGATAGTGCTCCCTCAATACCTCAGAAAGTGCTCCCTCAATTCCTCAGAAAGTGCTCCCTCAATTCCTCAGATAGTGCTCCCTCAATTCCTCAGATAGTGCTCCCTCAATACCTCAGAAAGTGCTCCCTCAATTCCTCAGAAAGTGCTCCCTCAATACCTCCGATAGTTCTCCCTCAATAACTCGCATAGTACTCCCTTAATACCTCAGATAGTGCTCCCTCAATTCCTCAGATAGTGCTCCCTCAATACCTCAGAAAGTGCTCCCTCAATACCTCAGAAAGTGCTCCCTCAATATCTCAGAAAGTTCACCCTCAATACCTCAGATAGTGCTCCCTCAATTCCTCAGAAAGTGCTCCCTCAATTCCTCAGAAAGTGCTCCCTCAATTCCTCAGATAGTGCTCCCTCAATTCCTCAGAAAGTGCTCCCTCAATACCTCAGAAAGTGCTCCCTCAATTCCTCAGAATGTGCTCCCTCAATACCTCAGAAAGTGCTCCCTCAATACCTCAGATAGTACTCCCTCAATAACTCGCATAGTACTCCCTTAATACCTCAGAATGTGCTCCCTCAATATCTCAGAAAGTTCTCCCTCAATACCTCAGATAGTGCTCCCTCAATTCCTCAGAAAGTGCTCCCTCAATTCCTCAGAAAGTGCTCCCTCAATTCCTCAGATAGTGCTCCCTCAATTCCTCAGATAGTGCTCCCTCAATATCTCAGAAAGTTCTCCCTCAATACCTCAGATAGTGCTCCCTCAATTCCTCAGAAAGTGCTCCCTCAATTCCTCAGATAGTGCTCCCTCAATTCCTCAGATAGTGCTCCCTCAATACCTCAGAAAGTGCTCCCTCAATACCTCAGAAAGTGCTCCCTCAATACCTCAGAAAGTGCTCCCTCAATATCTCAGAAAGTTCTCCCTCAATACCTCAGATAGTGCTCCCTCAATTCCTCAGAAAGTGCTCCCTCAATTCCTCAGATAGTGCTCCCTCAATTCCTCAGATAGTGCTCCCTCAATTCCTCAGATAGTGCTACCTCAATATCTCAGAAAGTTCTCCCTCAATACCTCAGATAGTGCTCCCTCAATTCCTCAGAAAGTGCTCCCTCAATACCTCAGAAAGTGCTCCCTCAATACCTCAGAAAGTGCTCCCTCAGTCCCTCAGACAGTGCTCCCTCAATACTTCTGAAATTACTCCCTCAGTACCTCAGAACGTGCTCCCTCAATACCTCAGATAATGCTCCCTCAATACTTCAAAGTGATTCCTGAATAGCTCAGATAATGCTCCCTCAATACCACAAAAAGTGCTGCCTCGATATCTCAGATAATTCTCCCTCAATACCTCTGATAGTGCTCCCTCAGTACCTCAGACTTTGCTCCCTCAATACCTCAGATAGCTCTCCCTCAATAACTCGCATAGTACTCCCTTAATACCTCAGAATGTGCTCCCTCAATATCTCAGAAAGTTCTCCCTCAATACCTCAGATAGTGCTCCCTCAATTCCTCAGAAAGTGCTCCCTCAATACCTCAGAATGTGCTCCCTCAATATCTCAGAAAGTTCTCCCTCAATACCTCAGATAGTGCTCCCTCAATTCCTCAGAAAGTGCTCCCTCAATACCTCAGAAAGTGCTCCCTCAATACCTCAGATAGTTCTCCCTCAATAACTCGCATAGTACTCCCTTAATACCTCAGAATGTGCTCCCTCAATATCTCAGAAAGTTCTCCCTCAATACCTCAGATAGTGCTCCCTCAACACCTCAGAAAGTGCTCCCTCAATACCTCAGAAAGTGCTCCCTCAATACCTCAGATAGTTCTCCCTCAATAACTCGCATAGTACTCCCTTAATACCTCAGAATGTGCTCCCTCAATTTCTCAGAAAGTTCTCCCTCAATACCTCAGATAGTGCTCCCTCAATACCTCAGAAAGTTCTCCCTCAATACCTCAGATAGTGCTCCCTCAATTCCTCAGAAAGTGCTCCCTCAATACCTCAGAAAGTGCTCCCTCAATACCTCAGATAGTTCTCCCTCAATAACTCGCATAGTACTCCCTTAATACCTCAGAATGTGCTCCCTCAATATCTCAGAAAGTTCTCCCTCAATACCTCAGATAGTGCTCCCTCAATTCCTCAGAAAGTGCTCCCTCAATACCTCAGAAAGTGCTCCCTCAATACCTCAGATAGTTCTCCCTCAATAACTCGCATAGTACTCCCTTAATACCTCAGAATGTGCTCCCTCAATATCTCAGAAAGTTCTCCCTCAATACCTCAGATAGTGCTCCCTCAATTCCTCAGAAAGTGCTCCCTCAATTCCTCAGAAAGTGCTCCCTCAATTCCTCAGATAGTGCTCCCTCAATTCCTCAGAAAGTGCTCCCTCAATACCTCAGATAGTTCTCCCTCAATAACTCGCATAGTACTCCCTTAATACCTCAGAATGTGCTCCCTCAATATCTCAGAAAGTTCTCCCTCAATTCCTCAGAAAGTGCTCCCTCAATTCCTCAGAAAGTGCTCCCTCAATTCCTCAGATAGTGCTCCCTCAATATCACAGAAAGTGCTCCTTCAGTACCTCAGAAAGTCCTCCCTCAGTACCTCAGAAATTACTCCCTGAATATCTAAGAAAGTGCTTCATCAATATCTAAGTAAGTGCTCCCTCAACACCTAAGAAAGTGCTCCCTCGGTACCTCGGAAAGTGCTCCCTCGGTACCTCAGACTTTGCTCCCTCAATACCTCAGATAGTTCTCCCTCAATAACTCGCATAGTACTCCCTTAATACCTCAGAATGTGCTCCCTCAATATCTCAGAAAGTTCTCCCTCAATACCTCAGATAGTGCTCCCTCAATTCCTCAGAAAGTGCTCCCTCAATACCTCAGAATGTGCTCCCTCAATATCTCAGAAAGTTCTCCCTCAATACCTCAGATAGTGCTCCCTCAATTCCTCAGAAAGTGCTCCCTCAATACCTCAGAATGTGCTCCCTCAATATCTCAGAAAGTTCTCCCTCAATACCTCAGATAGTGCTCCCTCAATACCTCAGAAAGTTCTCCCTCAATACCTCAGATAGTGCTCCCTCAATTCCTCAGAAAGTGCTCCCTCAATACCTCAGAAAGTGCTCCCTCAATACCTCAGATAGTTCTCCCTCAATAACTCGCATAGTACTCCCTTAATACCTCAGAATGTGCTCCCTCAATATCTCAGAAAGTTCTCCCTCAATACCTCAGATAGTGCTCCCTCAATTCCTCAGAAAGTGCTCCCTCAATACCTCAGAAAGTGCTCCCTCAATACCTCAGATAGTTCTCCCTCAATAACCCGCATAGTACTCCCTTAATACCTCAGAATGTGCTTCCTCAATATCTCAGAAAGTTCTCCCTCAATACCTCAGATAGTGCTCCCTCAATTCCTCAGAAAGTGCTCCCTCAATTCCTCAGAAAGTGCTCCCTCAATTCCTCAGATAGTGCTCCCTCAATTCCTCAGAAAGTGCTCCCTCAATACCTCAGATAGTTCTCCCTCAATAACTCGCATAGTACTCCCTTAATACCTCAGAATGTGCTCCCTCAATATCTCAGAAAGTTCTCCCTCAATACCTCAGATAGTGCTCCCTCAATTCCTCAGAAAGTGCTCCCTCAATTCCTCAGAAAGTGCTCCCTCAATTCCTCAGATAGTGCTCCCTCAATTCCTCAGATAGTGCTCCCTCAATATCTCAGAAAGTGCTCCCTCAATACCTCAGATAGTGCTCCCTCAATTCCTCAGAAAGTGCTCCCTCAATTCCTCAGATAGTGCTCCCTCAATTCCTCAGATAGTGCTCCCTCAATACCTCAGAAAGTGCTCCCTCAATACCTCAGAAAGTGCTCCCTCAATATCTCAGAAAGTTCTCCCTCAATACCTCAGATAGTGCTCCCTCAATTCCTCAGAAAGTGCTCCCTCAATTCCTCAGATAGTGCTCCCTCAATTCCTCAGATAGTTCACCCTCAATACCTCAGAAAGTGGTCCCTCAATACCTCAGAAAGTGCTCCCTCAATTCCTCAGAAAGTGCTCCCTCAATTCCTCAGATAGTGCTCCCTCAATACCTCAGAAAGTGCTCCCTCAATTCTTCAGAAAGTGCTCCCTCAATACCTCAGAAAGTGCTCCCTCAATACCTCAGATAGTTCTCCCTCAATAACTCGCATAGTACTCCCTTAATACCTCAGAATGTGCTCCCTCAATATCTCAGAAAGTTCTCCCTCAATACCTCAGATAGTGCTCCCTCAATTCCTCAGAAAGTGCTCCCTCAATTCCTCAGAAAGTGCTCCCTAAATTCCTCAGATAGTGCTCCCTCAATTCCTCAGATATTGCTACCTCAATATCTCAGAAAGTTCTCCCTCAATACCTCAGATAGTGCTCCCTCAATTCCTTAGAAAGTGCTCCCTCAATTACTCATATAGTGCTCCCTCAATTCCTCAGATAGTGCTCCCTCAATACCTCAGAAAGTGCTCCCTCAATACCTCAGATAGTGCTCCCTCAATACCTCAGAAAGTGCTCCCTCAATATCTCAGAAAGTTCTCCCTCAATACCTCAGATAGTGCTCCCTCAATTCCTCAGAGAGTGCTCCCTCAATTCCTCAGAAAGTGCTCCCTCAATTCCTCAGATAGTGCTCCCTCAATACCTCAGAAAGTGCTCCCTCAATTCCTCAGAAAGTGCTCCCTCAATTCCTCAGATAGTGCTCCCTCAATACCTCAGATAGTGCTCCCTCAATACCTCAGAAAGTGCTCCCTCAATATCTCAGAAAGTTCTCCCTCAATACCTCAGATAGTGCTCCCTCAATTCCTCAGAGAGTGCTCCCTCAATTCCTCAGAAAGTGCTCCCTCAATTCCTCAGATAGTGCTCCCTCAATACCTCAGAAAGTGCTCCCTCAATTCCTCAGAAAGTGCTCCCTCAATTCCTCAGATAGTGCTCCCTCAATTCCTCAGATAGTGCTCCCTCAATACCTCAGAAAGTGCTCCCTCAATTCCTCAGAAAGTGCTCCCTCAATACCTCAGATAGTTCTCCCTCAATAACTCGCATAGTACTCCCTTAATACCTCAGATAGTGCTCCCTCAATTCCTCAGATAGTGCTCCCTCAATACCTCAGAAAGTGCTCCCTCAATACCTCAGAAAGTGCTCCCTCAATATCTCAGAAAGTTCACCCTCAATACCTCAGATAGTGCTCCCTCAATTCCTCAGAAAGTGCTCCCTCAATTCCTCAGATAGTGCTCCCTCAATTCCTCAGATAGTGCTCCCTCAATACCTCAGAAAGTGCTCCCTCAATACCTCAGAAAGTGCTCCCTCAATACCTCAGAAAGTGCTCCCTCAATTCCTCAGATAGTGCTCCCTCAATTCCTCAGATAGTGCTCCCTCAATACCTCAGAAAGTGCTCCCTCAATTCCTCAGAATGTGCTCCCTCAATACCTCAGAAAGTGCTCCCTCAATACCTCAGATAGTTCTCCCTCAATAACTCGCATAGTACTCCCTTAATACCTCAGAATGGGCTCCCTCAATATCTCAGAAAGTTCTCCCTCAATACCTCAGATAGTGCTCCCTCAATTCCTCAGAAAGTGCTCCCTCAATTCCTCAGAAAGTGCTCCCTCAATTCCTCAGAAAGTGCTCCCTCAATATCTCAGAAAGTTCTCCCTTAATACCTCAGATAGTGCTCCCTCAATTCCTCAGAAAGTGCTCCCTCAATTCCTCAGATAGTGCTCCCTCAATACCTCAGAAAGTGCTCCCTCAATACCTCAGAAAGTGCTCCCTCAATATCTCAGAAAGTTCTCCCTCAATACCTCAGATAGTGCTCCCTCAATTCCTCCGAAAGTGCTCCCTCAATTCCTCAGATAGTGCTCCCTCAATATCTCAGAAAGTTCTCCCTCAATACCTCAGAAAGTGCTCCCTCAATTCCTCAGAAAGTGCTCCCTCAATTCCTCAGATAGTGCTCCCTCAATACCTCAGAAAGTGCTCCCTCAATACCTCAGAAAGTTCTCCCTCAATACCTCAGATAGTGCTCCCTCAATTCCTCAGAAAGTGCTCCCTCAATTCCTCAGAAAGTGCTCCCTCAATTCCTCAGATAGTGCTCCCTCAATTCCTCAGATAGTGCTCCCTCAATACCTCAGAAAGTGCTCCCTCAATACCTCAGAAAGTGCTCCCTCAATTCCTCAGAAAGTGCTCCCTCAATTCCTCAGATAGTGCTCCCTCAATACCTCAGAAAGTGCTCCCTCAATACCTCAGAAAGTGCTCCCTCAATATCTCAGAAAGTTCTCCCTCAATTCCTCAGAAAGTGCTCCCTCAATTCCTCAGAAAGTGCTCCCTCAATTCCTCAGATAGTGCTCCCTCAATTCCTCAGATAGTGCTCCCTCAATATCTCAGAAAGTTCTCCCTCAATACCTCAGATAGTGCTCCCTCAATTCCTCAGAAAGTGCTCCCTCAATTCCTCAGAAAGTGCTCCCTCAATTCCTCAGATAGTGCTCCCTCAATACCTCAGAAAGTGCTCCCTCAATACCTCAGAAAGTGCTCCCTCAATATCTCAGAAAGTTCTCCCTCAATTCCTCAGAAAGTGCTCCCTCAATTCCTCAGAAAGTGCTCCCTCAATTCCTCAGATAGTGCTCCCTCAATTCCTCAGATAGTGCTCCCTCAATACCTCAGAAAGTGCTCCCTCAATACCTCAGAAAGTGCTCCCTCAATATCTCAGAAAGTTCTCCCTCAATTCCTCAGAAAGTGCTCCCTCAATTCCTCAGATAGTGCTCCCTCAATTCCTCAGATAGTGCTCCCTCAATTCCTCAGATAGTGCTCCCTCAATACCTCAGAAAGTGCTCCCTCAATTCCTCAGAAAGTGCTCCCTCAATACCTCAGAAAGTGCTCCCTCAATACCTCAGAACGTTCTCCCTCAATAACTCGCATAGTACTCCCTTAATACCTCAGAATGTGCTCCCTCAATATCTCAGAAAGTTCTCCCTCAGTACCTTGCTTAGTTCTCCCTCAGTACCTCAGACAGTGCTCCCTCAATACCTAAGAAAGTGCTCCCTCGGTACCTCAGACTTTGCTCCCTCAATACCTCAGATATTTCTCCCTCAATACCTCAGATAGTGCTCCCTCAATTCCTCAGAAAGTGCTCCCTCAATTCCTCAGATAGTGCTCCCTCAATACCTCAGATAGTGCTCCCTCAATACCTCAGATAGTGCTCCCTCAATACCTCAGAAAGTGCTCCCTCGGTACCTCGGAAAGTGCTCCCTCGGTACCTCGGAAAGTGCTCCCTCGGTACCTCAGACTTTGCTCCCTCAATACCTCAGATAGTTCTCCCTCAATACCTCAGATAGTGCTCCCTCAATTCCTCAGAAAGTGCTCCCTCAATTCCTCAGAAAGTGCTCCCTCAATATCTAAGTGCTCCCTCAATACCTCAGATAGTTCTCCCTCAATACCTTGCTTAGTTCTCCCTCAATACCTCAGATAGTGCTCCCTCAATTCCTCAGAAAGTGCTCCCTCAATTCCTCAGATAGTGCTCCCTCAATTCCTCAGATAGTGCTCCCTCAATACCTCAGAAAGTGCTCCCTCAATTCCTCAGAAAGTGCTCCCTCAATTCCTCAGAAAGTGCTCCCTCAATATCTAAGTGCTCCCTCAATACCTCAGATAGTTCTCCCTCAATACCTCAGATAGTGCTCCCTCAATTCCTCAGAAAGTGCTCCCTCAATTCCTCAGAAAGTGCTCCCTCAATATCTAAGTGCTCCCTCAATACCTCAGATAGTTCTCCCTCAATACCTTGCTTAGTTCTCCCTCAATACCTCAGATAGTGCTCCCTCAATTCCTCAGAAAGTGCTCCCTCAATTCCTCAGATAGTGCTCCCTCAATTCCTCAGATAGTGCTCCCTCAATACCTCAGATAGTGCTCCCTCAATTCCTCAGAAAGTGCTCCCTCAATTCCTCAGAAAGTGCTCCCTCAATATCTAAGTGCTCCCTCAATACCTCAGATAGTTCTCCCTCAATACCTCAGATAGTGCTCCCTCAATTCCTCAGAAAGTGCTCCCTCAATTCCTCAGAAAGTGCTCCCTCAATATCTAAGTGCTCCCTCAATACCTCAGATAGTTCTCCCTCAATACCTTGCTTAGTTCTCCCTCAATACCTCAGATAGTGCTCCCTCAATTCCTCAGATAGTGCTCCCTCAATTCCTCAGATAGTGCTCCCTCAATACCTCAGAAAGTGCTCCCTCAATTCCTCAGAAAGTGCTCCCTCAATTCCTCAGAAAGTGCTCCCTCAATATCTAAGTGCTCCCTCAATACCTCAGATAGTTCTCCCTCAATACCTCAGATAGTGCTCCCTCAATTCCTCAGAAAGTGCTCCCTCAATTCCTCAGAAAGTACTCCCTCAATATCTAAGTGCTCCCTCAATACCTCAGATAGTTCTCCCTCAATACCTTGCTTAGTTCTCCCTCAATACCTCAGATAGTGCTCCCTCAATTCCTCAGAAAGTGCTCCCTCAATTCCTCAGATAGTGCTCCCTCAATTTCTCAGATAGTGCTCCCTCAATTCCTCAGATAGTGCTCCCTCAATACCTCAGATAGTGCTCCCTCAATACCTCAGAAAGTGCTCCCTCAATACCTCAGATAGTTCTCCCTCAATACCTTGCTTAGTTCTCCCTCAATACCTTGCTTAGTTCTCCCTCAATACCTTGCTTAGTTCTCCCTCAATACCTCAGACAGTGCTCCCTCAATACCTGAGATATTGCTCCCTCAATACCTGAGATATTGCTCCCTCAGTACCTCAGAGAGTGCTCCCTCAGTACCTCAGAGAGTGCTCCCTCTGTACCTCAGAGAGTGCTCCCTCAATTCCTCAGAAAGTGCTCCCTCAATTCCTCAGATTGTGCTCCCTCAATTCCTCAGATAGTGCTCCCTCAATACCTCAGATAGTGCTCCCTCAATACCTAATAAAGTGCTCCCTCGGTACCTCGGAAAGTGCTCCCTCGGTACCTCAGACTTTGCTCCCTCAATACCTCAGATAGTTCTCCCTCAATACCTCAGAAAGTGCTCCCTCAATTCCTCAGAAAGTGCTCCCTCAATTCCTCAGAAAGTGCTCCCTCAATATCTAAGTGCTCCCTCAGTACCTCAGACAGTGCTCCCTCAGTACCTCAGAGAGTGCTCCCTCAGTACCTCAGAGAGTGCTCCCTCAGTACCTCAGAGAGTGCCCCCTCAGTACCTCTGAAAGCACCACTTTGTTGTGTTAACCCCCAAAGCCCCTCAGACAGTAGCTCCACAAAACATTCACACCCTCAACACTTCAGGGCTCAGCCCAGCTCCCCCCTCAGACTGTGTTCAAACCCCTTCAGACGGTAAGGACCCACATCCACCCCTGTTCAAGATTGGAGCCCATGTTCCCAGAACATGACTTGTCTCTCTGGATTAATTTTAGAATTCCTACAGTGTAGAAGCAAGCCATTCCGTCCATTGGCCCCACTCTGACTGTCTGAACATCATCCCACCCAGACTCACATCCTCTACTCGATCCCGGGAATGCTACATTTCCCATGGCATCTTTAGGCTTTGGGAGGAAACTGGATCACCCGGAGGAAACGCACACAGATACAGAGAGAATGTGTAAACTCCATACAGACAGTCACCGGGAGTTAGAATCAAACCACTGAGGGACCGTGCTGTCCTCTCTCCCTGGATGTCATCTCATCTAACCTTTTACTAAGCAGTCTCCCATGTGAAAACATCTCATCTGTCTCCTTGGTCATCCCTTCAAAAGCTCCATCAATTTGGACACACCATTTCCACAAACAAAGCCAAGCTGACCATCCCTAATCAATTCTTGCTTTTCCAAATGTATGTAAGTTGTCTCTCAGAATGCCCTCCAACAGCTGACCCACCACTGCCATCAGGCTCACAGCTCCATAGTACAATGGCTGTTCCTTGCAGCCTTACTTCAATAATGGCCCATCATTAACCACCCTCCAGTCTTCAGGCACCTCACCCGTTGTCACTGATCGGTCCATCTGACAAGGCCATCTCTATCCTTCTGTAACCTAAGGCTATCCTCCTCAGTATTTATCACCCAACCAATCTTCATATCATTCATGAACCCAATGATTAACCATCCACCATTCAAACCTAAATCTTTTCTATCAGCCACATCAGCAAGACCCCAACAGTGAGACATGAACGGACAGAGATTTCTCATTGGGCCGTCACTGTCTCCTTCCTGCCACTCAGCATTCTGCGCCAAATTCCTTGGATCTTGAGTTTTTATGTTCACTATCGGTTTCCGGTATGGGTCCTGATAAAAGCCTCACTGACCTCCAAGCAGGCGACAGGAAAGTATTGCCCTTATTTACACACCTGGTCACCTCCTTAAACAGTGCAATCCCATTGGTCAGACCCGACCTCCCCTTAACAGAACCATTCTGACTGTTCTTCCTGAACTCCAGTCTCTTTAAATGCTGATTAATTCTATCTCCCAAAATTGCTTCCAACAGACGTCCCACCCACGATATTAGCCTGACTGGCCTGGAGCTGCCTGGTATATCCCATGCTCCTTCTTGAATAACAGTACCACATGGTCAGTCTGCCGTCACCCCTCCTGTGGCCAGAGAGGATTTGGAAATGTTTGCTCGTGTACCTGCTACTTCCTCCATCACCTCATTCGGTAAACTGAGATACATTTCCACCGTCTTTGGAGATTTATTGGGTTGTAAGAAGGCCAGACCACTCAGAACCATCTCTCTCTCTATATATATGTTTACTCATTTAATTATATCACAGAGCATCTCCACGATTTATTATCAACCCTGTCCCAGTGAGCACTGACAAAATGCATCCATTCACTACACCCTCTGGGTCCATGCACAAACTCTCACTGTCTTCCACAGCCTACTCTTTCTCTCATTATCAATTCACCCTTAATGTCACTGTAAGGTCCTTTCAGATTTTTATTTCCCCTCTTAGCCCTCCTCTCTCCCAGGCAATTACCCTGCAATACGGTTTGGAGGAGTGTGGATGTCATTCTGGAAGTGGATGAGCATTGGGAAGCTCAGAAATAAGGAACACACGACTGTGCTGAGTGTGGGGCAGTGGGATCCATTTGGGATGAGCAGACGGAAGCTGAGGAATAAACCTCAGCCCTGCAGCATGAAAATATCCCTTTGAGCTGGCAGGTCAGTCACGTGAACCGAACCCTCCAACCCTGGGAAAAGAGGATGGAACCTCTTCAAGTTCAAAAACCAAATGAAGGCGGTCTGTTTGAACCCAGTCTCTGGAATCTGGACACGGGAATCATTGCTGAGCAGGGTCTGTAGGACGCAGAAGCAGCAATGTACTGAACAATTCCAGATATTCCTCGTAGACCACAAGACATGAGAGCAGAAATTAGGCCATTCAGGGCATCTGACAGTGTGGCACTCACTCAGTACTGACTCCCTTACAATGCAGGAATCCCTCAGACTGATGCGCTGACAGTGCACCACTCCCTTAGTAATGACCCTCTGACAGTGCAGCACTCCCTTAGTAATGACCCTCTGACAGTGCAGCACTCTCTCAGTACTGACCCTCTGACAGTGCTGCACTCCCTTATTAATGACCCTCTGACAGTGCAGCACTCCCTCAGTACTGACCCTCTGACAGTGCAGCACTCCCTCTGGACTGACACTCTGACAGTGCTGCACTCCCTCAGAAGTGACACTCTGACAATGCAGCACTCCCTCAGTACTGACCCTCTGACAGTGCAGCACTCCCTCAGAAGTAACACTCTGACAATGCAGCACTCCCTCAGTACTGACCCTCTGACAGTGCAGTACTCCCTCAGTACTGACCGTCTGACAGTGCATCATTCCCTCAGTACTGACCCTCTGACAGTGCTGCACTCCCTCCACACTGATCCTCTGACAGTGCTGCACTCCCACAGTACTGACCCTCTGACAGTGCAGCACTCTCTCAGTACTGACCCTCTAACAGTGCAGCACTCCCTCAGAACTGACCGTCTGACAGTGCAGCATTCCCTCAGTACTGACCCTCTTACAGTGCAGCATTCCCTCAATACAGACCCTCTGACAGTGCTGCACTCACTCAGCAGTCTCTCTCTGACAGTGCAGAACTCCCTCAGCACTCTCCCTCTGACAGTGCAGCACTCCCTCAGCACTAACTCTCTGACAGTGCAGCACTCCCTCACTACTGACCCTCTGACAATGCTGCACTCCATCCACACTGACCCTCTGACAGTGCAGCACTCACTCTGTACTGACCGTCTGACAGTGCAACGCTCCCTCCGTACTGACCCTCTGATAGTGTAGCACTCTCTCTGAAATGACCCTCTGACAGTGCAGCACGACCTCCACACTGATTCTCTGACAGTGCAGCTCTCCCTCAGTACTGACCCTCTGACTGTGCAGCACTCCCTCAGTAATGACCCTCTGAAACAACACCCTCAGAACTGACACACTGACCAAGTAGCGCTCCCTAAGTAATGACCCTTTGACAGTCCATCACTCTCTCAGTACTGACCCTCTGGCAATGCAGCAATCACTCAGTACTGACTATCGGACACATAGTGTGGCGCTCCCTCAGTACTGACCCTCTCACAGCGCGGTGATCCCTCAGTACTAAACCCCTCAGTGTGCGGTGCTCCCTCAGTTCTAACCCTTTCACAGTGCAGCGCTCCCTCAGTAGTAACCCTCTCACAGTGCAACACTCTGACAGCATGGCCATCCATCAGCACTGACCAGCAGAGAGTATGCACTTCATCATTGCTGACTCTCTCCCTGCATAGCAATCCCCCCGTCCTGACTCTCTGACAATGCTGCACTCCCTCCACACAGACCCTCTGACAAAGCTGCACTCCCTCCACACTGACCCTCTGACAATGCTGCACTCCCTCCACACTGACCCTCTGACAATGCTGCACTCCCCCATACTGAACCCCTGATAATGCTGCACTCCCACACACTGACCCTCTGACAATGCTGCATTCCCTCCACACTGACCCTCTGACAATGCTGCACTCCCCCCACACTGACCCTCTGACAATGCTGCACTCCCTCCACACTGACCCTCTGACAATGCTGCACTCCCTCCACACTGATCCTCTGATAGTGATGCACTCCCTCTGTACTGACTCTCTGACAGTGTGGAAGTGACCCTGTACTGACCCTCCGACAGTGTGGCCCAATCTCAGGACAAAACCTCTGACAGTGCAGCTCTCCATCAGAACTGACCCACTGACAGTGTAGCACTCCATCAGAGGTGACACTCTGACAGAACAGCACTCCCTCAGTACTGACCCTCTGACAGTGCAGCACTCCCTCAGTACTGACCCTCTGACAGTGCAGCACTCCCTCAGTACTGACTTATTGACAGTGCAGCACTCCCTCGGTACTGAACCTCTAACAGTGCAGCACTCCCTCAGTACTGACCCTCGGACAGTGCGGCTCTCCCTCAGAACTGATCCTCTGACAGTGCAGCACGCCCTCAGTACTGACCCTCTGACAGTGCTGCACTCCCTTAGTACTGACTTATTGACAGTGCAGCACGCCCTCAGTACTGACCCTCTGACAGTGCTGCACTCCCTCAGTACTGACCCTCGGACAGTGCAGCTCTCCCTCAGTACTGACCCTCAGACAGTGCAGCACTCCCTCAGTACTGATCCTCTGACAGTGTAGCACTCTCTTTGTACTGACCCACTGACAGTGCAACGCTCCCTCAGTACTAACCCTCTGATAATGTAGCACTCTCTCTGTAATGAACCTCTGACACTGCGGCACTCCCTCCACACTTATCCTCTGACAGTGCAGCTCTCCCTCAGTACTGACCCTCTGACAGTGCAGCATTCCCTCAATACTGACCCTCTGACATTGCTGCACTCCCTCAGTACTGACCCTCTGACAGTGCAGCTCTCCCTCAGTACTGACCCTCAGACTGTGCGGCACTCCCTCAGTACTGTCCCTCTGGCAGCGCAGCACTCCCTCAGGACTGACCGTCTGACAGTGCAGCATTCCCTCAGTACTGACCCTCTGACCGTGCTGCACTACCTCAGCAGTGACCCTCTGACAGTGCAGCATTCCCTCAGTGCTGACCCTCTGACAAAGCTGCACTCCCTCCACGCTATTCCTCTGACAGTGCAGCTCTCCCTCAGTACTGACCCTCATACAGTGCATCACTCCCTCAGTACTGATCCCCTGACAGTGTAGCACTCTCTTTGTACTGACCCACTGACAGTGCAACGCTCCCTCAGTACTGACCCTCTGATAATGTAGCACTCTCTCGGTAATGAACCTCTGAACAATGCTGCACTCCCTCCACACTGACACTCTGACAATGCGGCACTCCCTCCACACTGATCCTCTGACAGTGCAGCTCTCCCTCAGTACTGACCCTCATACAGTGCAGCACTCCCTCAGTACTGATCCCCTGACAGTGTAGCACTCTCTTTGTACTGACCCACTGACAGTGCAACGCTCCCTCAGTACTGACCCTCTGATAATGTAGCACTCTCTCTGTAATGAACCTCTGACAGTGCTGCACTCCCTCCACACTGACACTCTGACAATGCTGCACTCCCTCCACACTTATCCTCTGACAGTGCAGCTCTCCCTCAGTACTAACCCTCTGACAGTGCTGCACTCCCTCAGTACTGACCCACTGACAGTGCAGCTCTGCCTCAGTACTGACCCTCAGACTGCGCGGCACTCCTTCAGTCCTGACCCTCTGACAGCGCAGCACTCCCTCAGTACTGACCCTCTGACAGTGCTGCACTCCCTCAGTACTGATCCTCTGATAGTGCAGCTCTCCCTCAGTACTGACCCTCTGACAGTGCAGCATTCCCTCAGTACTGACTCACTGACAGTGCAGCATTCCCTCAGTACTGACCCTCTGACAGCGCAGCTCTCCCTCAGTACTGACTCACTGACAGTGAAACACTCCATTCTGTACTGACCCTCTGACAGTGCGGCCCTCCCTCAGAACTGATCCTCTGACTGTGCTGCACTCCCTCAGTACTGACCCTCTGACAGTGCAGCACTCCCTCAGGACTGACCGTCTGACAGTGCAGCATTCCCTCAGTACTGACCCTCTGACCGTGCTGCACTACCTCAGCAGTGACCCTCTGACAGTGCAGCACTCCCTCAGTACTGACCATCTGACTGTGCTGCACTCCCTCAGTACTGACCCTCTGACAGTGCAGCACTCCCTCAGTACTGACCCTCTGACAGTGCTGCACTCCCTCAGTACTGATCCTCTGATAGTGCAGCTCTCCCTCAGTACTGACCCTCTGACAGTGCAGCATTCCCTCAGTACTGACCCTCTGACAGTGCAGCACTCCCTCAGTACTGACTCACTGACAGTGCAGCATTCCCTCAGTACTGACCCTCTGACAGCGCAGCACTCCCTCAGTACTGATCCTCTGATAGTGGAGCTCTCCCTCAGTACTGACCCTCTGACAGTGCAGCATTCCCTCAGTACTGACCCTCTGACAGTGCAGCACTCCCTCAGTACTGACCCTCTGACAGTGCGGCCCTCCCTCAGAACTGATCCTCTGACTGTGCTGCACTCCCTCAGTACTGACCCTCTGACAGTGCAGCACTCCCTCAGGACTGACCGTCTGACAGTGCAGCATTCCCTCAGTACTGACCCTCTGACCGTGCTGCACTACCTCAGCAGTGACCCTCTGACAGTGCAGCACTCCCTCAGTACTGACCATCTGACAGTGCAGCACTCCCTCAGTACTGACCCTCTGACAGTGCAGCTCTCCCTCAGTACTGACCCTCAGACAGTGCAGCACTCCCTCAGTACTGAAACTCTGACAGTGTAGCACTCTCTCTGTACTGACCCTCAGACTGCGCGGCACTCCCTCAGCACTGACCGTCTTTTTTCTATTTCATGGAGTCTTGTGGAAATGTGGAGACATAGGGTTTGCAGATTCTGAGGAAGTATGAGCGAGACACAGAAACCAGGCCCTGTCTGAAACTCTCTGTAATAGACTATTCAGAGGCACAGAGTCACAGAGATGCACAGCTTGGAAACAGACCCTCCTATACAACGCGACCATACCAACCAGATATTCTCATCTCATTTCGTTCCATTTGCTAGCACTTGGCTGATATCCCTCTAAACCCTTCCTATTCACATACTCGTCGTGATGGCTTTCAAATGTCACAATTGTACCAGCCCCCATCACTTCCTCTGGCAGCTACCTGCATGCCCTTGAATAAGTGCTCAAACATTCATACTGTCGATACAAACTCCAATAAACACCAACCTACGAAAGGCTATCATTGTCATCTTCAACCCACCCTTTGCTTCATCGTTATGCTGATTGCAGCACAGGTACAGAAACAGTCTTAGTGACCATCCACCGTCACCCTGTAATAAACTTATTTTCAAATGGGGCTTGCATGTGATTCCCACCCCCTCTAATAGTTACCTGGAAGGTGGGGGTGAGCTGTACTCTCCTGCTGCAGTCCTTGGGTGTCCCACAGTGATGTCAGGGAGGGAGCTCCAGGATTTTGACCTGAACCATGTAAAGAGCTCTCTTCCTGGAGTGTCCTTTTTAAAGTTGGGAAGTTAGTATAGACCAGGAGGACCCGAGAGCTGCTGTCCTGTCAGAGAGAGAGGCCTGGTGGGTCACACACCTCAGGGGAGGGGCGAGGTTGAGAATCAGGGGCCTTCATGGTAATTTCAGACATGATAGAGTTTGAACCAACAATGTTGACATCACAAACCTGTTAGCTGAGGTAACTGACCCCCCTTTGTAGCCGAGGGGTTCAATCCCTTGAACAGAGCAAGCTTGAGAATTCAACACTAAAACCAATCTGTACGGACCCGCTGGAGACCTGAAACATCAATACAGAGATTGCTGAAGAAGCTAAGCATGTCCGGCAGCATCTCTGATGGGAGAGGGAGAAAGAGACAGACAGAGTTTACCTTTCAATCCAGTGATTTCTGCGGGAAAGCTCCTTCAGAACAGACCGTTTTGAGTAAGGGTCCCTTGAAATGTGAATTGTTCCTCTCTCTCCTCACCGTTGTTACTGAATATCCCCAGCCATCTGTTTGCTTGAGAATTTGATCTGACCTGATCCAAGCGTCACTGAGTCATTCAGTCTGTGTTCAATGCCCTGAGGCTGCTTCTGCTGAAAGTTGACAAACAGGTTTACGAGGTGTTTTGGGGATAAACATACTGGGGGATGGTTTCTAAGGTATTGAGGGAGCACTATCTGTCAGTACAGGGTGCAGATGGTCGAAAGGTACAGATACACTTCATAGAACACAGAACAGTACAGCACAGAACAGGCCCTTCAGCCCACGATGTTGTGCCGACCATTGATCCTTATGGAACGTAAACTTAATGTACAAACCCTCAAATTCTGTGACCATATGCATGTCCTGCAGTCTCTTAAATATCCCCAATGGCCTCGCTTCCACAACTGCTGCTAGCAACGCATTCCATGCTCTCACAGCTCTCTGTGTAAAGAACCCACCTCTGACATCCCCTCTATACTTTCCTCCAACCAGCTTAAAACTGTGACCCCTCGTGTTAACAATTTCTGTCCTGGGAAATAGTCTCTGGCTATCGACTCTATCTATGCCTCTCATTATCTTGAATACCTCAATTAGGTCCCCTCTCCTCCTCCTTTTCTCCACTGAAAAAAACTCCGAGCTCAGTCAACCTCTCTTCGTAAGATAAGCCCTCCAGTCCAGGCAGCATCCTGGTAAACCTCCTCTGAACCCTCTCCAAAGCATCCACATCTTTCCTATAATAGGGTGACCAGAACTGAACCCAGTATTCCAAGTGCGGTCTAACCAAAGTTTTATAGAGCTGCAACAAGATCTCACGGTTCTTAAACTCAATCCCCCTGTTAATAAAAGCCAAAACACCATGTGCTTTCTTAACAACCCTGTCCTCTTGGGTAGCCATTTTAAGGGATCTATGTACCTGCACACCAAGATCTCTCTGTTCCTCCACACTGCCAAGAATCCTATCCTTAATCCTGTACTCAGCTTTCAAGTTCGACCTTCCAACATGCATCACCTCGCATTTATCCAGGTTCAACTCCATCTGCCACCTCTCAGTCCATCTCTGCATCCTGTCAATGTCCCGCTGCAGCCTACAACATCCCTCTCTATACTGTCAACGATACCTCCAACCTCTAGGTCATCTGCAAACTTGCTGACCCATCCTTCAATCCCCACATCCAAGTCATTAACAAAAATTACAAACAGTAGAGGCCCAAGGACAGAGCCCTGTGGAACACCACTCACCACAGACTTCCAGGTAGAATATCTTCCTTCCACTACCTCTCGCTGTCTTCTGTTGGCCGGCCAATTCTGTATCCAAACAGAATTTCCCTGTATCCCATTCCTCCTGATCTTCTGAACAAGCCTACCATGGGGAACCTTATCAAATGCCTTACTGAAGTCAAGATACACAGCATCCACAGCTCGACCCTCATCAACCTGCCTAGTAACATCCTCAAAAAACTCAATAAGATTTGTGAGGCATGACCTGCCCTCACAAAGCCGTGCTGACTGCCTTTAATCAAACCACGCTCTTCCAGATGGTCATACATCCGATCCCTCAGAATCCTTTCTAACTCCTTGCAGACGATAGATGTGAGACTGACTGGTCTGTAATTGCCCAGAATTTCCCTAATTCCTTTCTTGAAGAGAGGAACTACATTTGCCTCCCTCCAGCCCCTGGTGAGGGTCAGGCCGGAGGCCGTGTGGAGACGGCGGTGAAGATCAGGTTTGGGGGGGTGTGTGGACGACGGTGAGGGATATGCCTGGGGCGGTGTGTGTACGTTGGTGTGGGTCTGGCTGGGGGCGGTTTTAGATGGAGGTGAGGGTCAGGCTGGGGGCAGTGTTTGGACGTCGGCGTGGGTCAGGCTGGGGGCAGTGGGTGGATGGTGGTGAGGATCAGGCTGTGGGCAGTGGGTGGATGGTGGTGACGATCAGGCTGGTGCCGGGATGTGGGCAGCGGTGAGGGTCAGGCTGAGGTCAGTGTGAGGATGACGTTGTGGGTCAGGCTGGGGGCAGTGGGTGGATGGTGGTGTGAGTCAGGCTGGGTGCGGCATGTGGGTGGTAGTGAGGGTCAGGCTAAGGGCGGTGCGTGGGTGGAAGTGAGGGTCAGGCTGGGGAGGTGAGTGGGTGGTAGTGAGGGTCAGGCTGGGGCGGTGTGTGGGTGGGAGTGAGGGTCAGGCTGGGTACAGTGCGTGGGTGGTAGTGAGAGTCAGGCTGGGTACAGTGCGTGGGTGGTAGTGAGGGTCAGGCTGGGGGCAGTGCGTGGGTGGCAGTGACGGTCAGGCTGAGTGCGGTGAGCAGGTGACAGTGTGGGTCAGGCTGGGGGCGGTGAGTAGGTGGTAGTGAGGGTCAGGCTGAGGGCGGTGTGTGGGTGGCAGTGACGGTCAGGCTGAGTGCGGTGAGTAGGTGACAGTGAGGGTCAGGCTGGGGGGCGGTGTGTGGCTGGTAGTGAGGGTCAGCCTGGGGGCGCTGTGTGGATCGTGGTGAGGTTCAGGCGGGGGGGGTGTGTGGGTGGTAGTGAGGGTCAGCCTGGGGGCGGTGTGTGGGTGGTAGTGACGGTCAGGCTGGGGGCGGTGTGTGGACGGCGATGAGGATCAGGCTGGGGGCGGTGAGTCGGTGGCAGTGAGGGTCAGGCTGGGGGTGGTGTGTGGATGGCAGTGAGGGTCAGGCTGGGGGTGGTGTGAGGGTGGTAGTGAGGGTCAGGCTGGGTGCGGTGTGTGGTTGGTAGTGAGGGTCAGGGTGGGGGCGGTGTGTGGGTGGCAGTGAGGGTCAGGCTGGGGGCGGTGTGTGGGTGGCAGTGAGGGTCAGGCTGGGGGCGGTGTGTGGGTGGTAGTGAGGGTCAGGCTGGGGGCGGTGTGTGGGTGGCTGTGAGGGTCAGGCTGGGGGCGGTGTGTGGGTGGTAGTGAGGGTCAGGCTGGGGGCGGTGTGTGGGTGGTAGTGAGGGTCTGGCTGGGTGCGGTTTGTGGGAGGCAGTGAGGGTCAGGCTGGCGGCAATGGGTGGGTGGTAGTGAGGGTCAGGCTGGGGGCGGTGTGTGTCTGGTAGTGAGGGTCAGGCTGGGGGCGATGTGTGGGCAGTAGTGAGGGTCAGGCTAGAGATGGTGTGTGGATGGAGGTGAGGGTCAGGCTGGGGGCAGTGCGTGGGTGGCAGTGACGGTCAGGCTGGGGGCGGTATGTGAGTGGCAGTGAGGGTCAGGCTGAGGGCGGTGTGTGGGTGGCAGTGACGGTCAGGCTGAGTGCGGTGAGTAGGTGACAGTGAGGGTCAGGCTGGGGGGCGGTGTGTGGCTGGTAGTGAGGGTCAGCCTGGGGGCGCTGTGTGGATCGTGGTGAGGTTCAGGCGGGGGGGGTGTGTGGGTGGTAGTGAGGGTCAGGCTGGGGGTGGTGTGTGGATGGCAGTGAGGGTCAGGCTGGGGGTGGTGTGAGGGTGGTAGTGAGGGTCAGGCTGTGGGCGGTGTGTGGGTGGCGGAGAGGGTCAGGCTGGGGACGGTGAGTGGGTAGTAGTGAGGGTCAGGCTGGGGGCGGTGTGTGGGTGGTAGTGAGGGTCAGGCTGGGGGCGGTGTGTGGGTGGCTGTGAGGGTCAGGCTGGGGGCGGTGTGTGGGTGGTAGTGAGGGTCAGGCTGGGGGCGGTGTGTGGGTGGTAGTGAGGGTCTGGCTGGGTGCGGTTTGTGGGTGGCAGTGAGGGTCAGGCTGGCGGCAATGGGTGGGTGGTAGTGAGGGTCAGGCTGGGGGCGGTGTGTGTCTGGTAGTGAGGGTCAGGCTGGGGGCGCTGTGTGGGTGGTAGTGAGGGTCAGGCTGGGTGCAGTGTGTGGGTGTTAGTGAGGTCAGGCTGAGGGCGGTGTGTGGGTGGTAGTGAGGGTCAGGCTGGGGTGATGTGTGGGTGGCAGTGGGGGTCAGGCTGGGGGCGGTGTGTGGGTGGCAGAGAGGGTCAGGCTGGGGGCGGTGTGTGGGTTGTAGTGAGGGTCAGGCTAGGGGCGATTTGTGGGGGGCAGTGAGGGTCAGGCTGAGGGCGGTGTGTGGGTGGCAGTGAGGGCCAGGCTGGGGGCGGTGTGTGGGTGGTAGTGCGGGTCAGGCTGGGGGCGGTGAGTGGGTGGCAGTGAGGGTCAGGCTGGGGGCGGGGTGTGGGTGGTAGTGCGGGTCAGGCTGGGGGCGGTGAGTGGGTGGCAGTGTGGGTCAGGCTGGGGGCTGTGTGTGGTTGGTAGTGAGGGTCAGGCTGGGGGCGGTGTGTGGGTGGCAGTGAGGGTCAGGTTGGGGGCGGTGTGTGGTTGGTAGTGAGGGTCAGGCTGGGGGCGGTGTGTGGGTGACAGTGGGGGTCAGGCTTTGGGCGGTGTGTGGGTGGTAGTAAGGGTCAGGCTGGCGGCGTTGTGTGGGTGGTAGTGAGGGTCAGGCTAGGGGCGATTTGTGGGGGGCAGTGAGGGTCAGGCTGGCGGCGGTATGTGAGTGGCAGTGAGGGTCAGGCTGAGGGCGGTGTTTGGGTGGCAGTGAGGGTCAGGCTGGCGGTGGTGTGGGAGTGGCAGTGAGGGCCATGCTGGGGGCGGTGTGTGGGTGGTAGTGCGGGTCAGGCTGGGGGCGGTGAGTGGGTGGCAGTGAGGGTCAGGCTGGGGGCGGGGTGTGGGTGCAAGTGTGGGTCAGGCTGGGGGCTTTGTGTGGGTGGCAGTGAGGGTCAGGTTGGGGGCGGTGTGTGGTTGGTAGTGAGGGTCAGGCTGGGGGCGGTGTGTGGGTGGTAGTGAGGGTCAGGCTGGGGGCGGTGTGTGGGTGGTAGTGAGGGTCAGGCTGGGGGCGCTGTGTGGGTGGTAGTGATGGTCAGGCTGGGCGCGGTGTGTGGTTGGAGGTGAGGGTCAGGCTTGGGGCGGTGTGTGGGCGGCATTGAGGGTCAGGCTGGGTGCGGTGTGTGGGTGGCGGTGAGGGTCAGGCTGGAGACGGTGTGTGGGTGGTAGTGAGGGTCAGGCTGGCGGTGGTGTGTGTGACGCAGTGAGGGTCAGGCTGGAGACGGTGTGTGGGTGGTAGTGAGGGTCAGGCTGGGGGCGTTGTGTGGGTGGCGGTGAGGGTCAGGCTGGGGGCGGTGTGTGGGCGGTAGTGAGGGTCAGGATGGCGGCGGTGTGTGGGTGGCAGTGAGGGTCAGACTGTGTGCGGTGTGGGCGGAGAGGTTCAGGCCGGGGGCGGTGAGTGGATGGCAGTGAGGGTCAGGCTGGGTGCGGTGAGTGGATGGCAGTGAGGGTCAGGCTGGGGGCAGTGTGTGGGTGGTAGTGAGGGTCAGGCTGGGTACAGTGCGTGGGTGGTAGTGAGGGTCAGGCTGGGTACAGTGTGTGGGTGGTAGTGAGGGTCAGGCTGGGGGCAGTGCGTGGGTGGCAGTGACGGTCAGGCTGAGTGCGGTGAGTAGGTGACAGTGAGGGTCAGGCTGGGGGGCGGTGTGTGGGTGGTAGTGAGGGTCAGGCTGGGGACGGTGAGTGGGTAGTAGTGAGGGTCAGGGTGGGGGCGGTGTGTGGGTGGCAGTGAGGGTCAGGCTGGGGGCGGTGTGTGGGTGGCAGTGAGGGTCAGGCTGGGGGCGGTGTGTGGGTGGTAGTGAGGGTCAGGCTGGGGGCGGTGTGTGGGTGGTAGTGAGGGTCAGGCTGGGTGCGGTGTGTGGGTGTTAGTGAGGGTCAGGCTGGGGGCGTTGTGTGGGTGGCGGTGAGGGTCAGGCTGGGGGCGGTGTGTGGGTGGTAGTGAGGGTCAGGCTGGAGGCGTTGTGTGGGTGGCGGTGAGGGTCAGGCTGGGGGCGGTGTGTGGGTGGAGGTGAGGGTCAGGCTGGGGGCGGTGAGTGGGTTGTAGTGAGGGTCAGGCTGGGGGCGGAGTGTGGGTGGTAGTGAGGGTCAGGCTGGGGGTGGTGTGTGGGTGGCGGTGAGGGTCAGGCTGGGGGCGGTGTGTGGGTGGTAGTGAGGGTCAGGCTGGGTGCGGTGTGTGGGTGTTAGTGAGGGTCAGGCTGGGGGCGGTGTGTGGATGGCAGTGAGGGTCAGGCTGGGGTTGGTGTGAGGGTGGTAGTGAGGGTCAGGCTGGGTGCGTTGTGTGGGTTGTAGTGAGGGTCAGGCTGTGGGCGGTGTGTGGGTGGTAGTGAGGGTCAGGCTGGGGACGGTGAGTGGGTAGTAGTGAGGGTCAGGGTGGGGGCGGTGTGTGGGTGGCAGTGAGGGTCAGGCTGGGGGCGGTGTGTGGGTGGCAGTGAGGGTCAGGCTGGGGGCGGTGTGTGGGTGGTAGTGAGGGTCAGGCTGGGGACGGTGTGTGGGTGGCTGTGAGGGTCAGGCTGGGGGCGGTGTGTGGGTGGTAGTGAGGGTCAGGCTGGGGGCGTTGTGTGGGTGGCGGTGAGGGTCAGGCTGGGGGCGGTGTGTGGGTGGAGGTGAGGGTCAGGCTAGGGGTGGTGTATGGGTGGCAGTGAGGGTCAGGCTGGTTGCGGTGTGTGCGTGGTAGTGAGGGTCAGGATGGTGGCAGTGTGTTGGCGGTGAGGGTCAGGCTGGGTTTGGTGGGTGGGCGGCAGTGAGGGTCAGGCTGGCGGTGGTGTGTGTGACGCAGTGAGGATCTGGCTGGGGAAGGTGAGTGGGTTGTAGTGAGGGTGAGGCTGGGGGCGGTGTGTGTGTGGTAGTGAGGGTCAGGCTGGGGACGGTGAGTGGGTTGTAGTGAGGGTCAGGCTGGGGGCGGAGTGTGGGTGGTAGTGAGGGCCAGGCTGGTGGTGGTGTGTGGGTGGCGTAGAGGGTCAGGCTGGGGGCGGTGTGTGGGTGGTAGTGAGGGTCAGGCTGGGGGCGGTGAGTGGACGGAATGAGGGTCAGGCTGGGGGTGGTGAGTGGGTGGTAGTGAGGGTCTGGCTGGGGGCAGTGGGTGGTAGTGAGGGACAGGCTGGGAGCGGTGTGTGCATGGCAGTGAGGGGCAGGCTGGTGGTGCTGTGTGGGTGGTAGTGGGGGTCAGGCTGGGGACGGTGAGTGGGTGGTAGTGAGGGTCAGGCTGGGGGCGGTGTGTGGGTGGTAGTGAGGGTCTGGCTGGGTGCGGTGTGTGGGTGGCAGTGAGGGTCAGGCTGGCGGCAATGGGTGGGTGGTAGTGAGGGTCAGGCTGGGGGCGGTGTGTGTCTGGTAGTGAGGGTCAGGCTGGGGGCGCTGTGTAGGTGGTAGTGAGGGTCAGGCTGGGGGCGCTGTGTGGGTGGTAGTGAGGGTCAGGCTGGGTGCAGTGTGTGGGTGTTAGTGAGGGTCAGGCTGAGGGCGGTGTGTGGGTGGTAGTGAGGGTCAGGCTGGGGGCGCTGTGTAGGTGGTAGTGAGGGTCAGGCTGGGGTGATGTGTGGGTGGCAGTGGGGGTCAGGCTGGGGGCGGTGTGTGGGTGGCAGAGAGGGTCAGGCTGGGGGCGGTGTGTGGGTGCTAGTGAGGGTCAGTCTGGGGACGGTGTGTTGGGTGGTAGTGGGGGTCAGGCTGGGGGCGGGGAGTGGGTGGAAGTGATGGACAGGCTGGGGGTGGTGTGTGGGTGGCAGTGAGGGTCAGGCTGAGGGCGGTGTTTGGGTGGCAGTGAGGGTCAGGCTGGCGGTGGTGTGGGAGTGGCAGTGAGGGCCAGGCTGGGGGCGGTGTGTGGGTGGTAGTGCGGGTCAGGCTGGGGGCGGTGAGTGGGTGGCAGTGAGGGTCAGGCTGGGGGCGGGGTGTGGGTGGAAGTGTGGGTCAGGCTGGGGGCTTTGTGTGGGTGGCAGTGAGGGTCAGGTTGGGGGCGGTGTGTGGTTGGTAGTGAGGGTCAGGCTGGGGGCGGTGTGTGGGTGACAGTGGGGGTCAGGCTGGGGGCGGTGTGTGGGTGGTAGTGATGGTCAGGCTGGGCGCGGTGTGTGGGTGGCAGTGAGGGTCAGGCTGGTGGTGCTGTGTGGGTGGTAGTGAGGGTCAGGCTGGGTGCGGTGTGTGGGTGGTAGTGAGGGTCAGGCTGGGGGCGGTGTGTGGGTGGTAGTGAGGGTCAGGGTGGGTGCGGTGTGTGCGTGGTAGTGAGGGTCAGGACGGTGGCTGTGTGTGGGTGGCAGTGAGGGTCAGGCTGACGGCGGTGTTTGGGTGGCAGTGAGGGTCAGGCTGGCGGTGGTGTGTGTGACGCAGTGATGGTCAGGCTGGGTGCGTTGTGTGGGAGGTAGTGAGAGTCAGGCTGGGGGTGATGTGTGGGTGGCGGTGAGGGTCAGGCTGGGGGCGGTGTGTGGGTGGAGGAGAGGGTCAGGCTGGGGGTGATGTGTGGGTGGCGGTGAGGGTCAGGCTGGGGGCGGTCAGTGGGTGGTAGTGAGGGTCAGGCTGGGGGCGTTGTGTGGGTGGCGGTGAGGGTCAGGCTGGGGGCGGTGTGTGGGTGGAGGTGAGGGTCAGGCTGGGGGCGGTGTTTGGATGGCAGTGAGTGTCAGGCTGGGGTGGTGTGTGGGTGGCAGTGAGGGTCAGGCTGGTTGCGGTGTGTGCGTGGTAGTGAGGGTCAGGATGGTGGCAGTGTGTTGGCGGTGAGGGTCAGGCTGAGTTTGGTGGGTGGGCGGCAGTGAGGGTCAGGCTGGCGGTGGGGTGTGTGTGGTAGTGAGGGTCAGGCTGGGGGTGGCGTGTGGGTGGCGGTGAGGGTCAGGCTGGGGGTGGTGAGTGGTTTGTAGTGAGGGTCAGGCTGGGTGCGGAGTGTGGGTGGTATTGAGGGTCAAGCAGTGGGTGGTGTGTGGGTGGCGGTGAGGGTCAGGCTGTGGGCGGTGTGTGGGTGGTAGTGAGGGTCAGGCTGGGGGCGGTGAGTGGACGGCATGAGGGTCAGGCTGGGGGTGGTGAGTGGGTTGTAGTGAGGGTCTGGCTGGGGTCAGTGGGTGGTAGTGAGGGTCAGGCTGAGGGCGGTGTGTGGGTGGTAGTGAGGGTCAGGTTGGGGTGATGTGTGGGTGGCAGTGAGGGTCAGGCTGTGGCGGTGTGTGGGCGGTAGTGAGGGTGAGGCTGGGGTGAAGTGTGGGTGGCAGTGGGGGTCAGGCTGGGGCGGTGTGTGGGTGGCAGTGAGTGTCAGGCTGGGGACGGTGTGTGGGTGGTAGTGAGGGTCAGGCTGGGGACGGAGTGTGGGTGGTAGTGAGGGTCAGGCTGGGGGTGGTGTGTGGGTGGTAGTGAGGGTCAGGCTCGGGGCGATTTGTGGGGGGCAGTGAGGGTCAGGCTGGCGGCGGTATGTGGGTGGCAGTGAGGTTCAGGCTGGGGGCAGTGTTTGGGTGGTAGTGCGGGTCAGGCTGAGGGCAGTGTGTGGGTGGCAGTGATGGTCAGGCTGGGGGCAGTGTATGGGTAGAGGTGAGGGTCAGGCTGGGGGCGGTGTGTGGGTGGCAGTGAGGGTCAGGCTGGGGGCAGTGTGTGGGTGGAGGTGAGGGTCAGGCTGAGGGCAGTGTGTGGGTGGCAGTGATGGTCAGGCTGGGGGCAGTGTGTGGGTGGTAGTGAGGGTCTGGCTGGGGGCAGTGTGTGGGCGGTAGTGAGGGTCAGGCTGGGGGCGGTGTGTGAGTGGTAGTGAGGGTCAGGCTCGGGGCGGTGTGTGGGTGGTAGTGAGGGTCAGGCTGGGGGTGGCGTGTGGGTTGTAGTGAGGGTCAGGCTGGGGGCGGAGTGTGGGTGGTAGTGAGGGTCAGGCTGGGGGCGGAGTGTGGGTGGTAGTGAGGGTCAGGCTGGGGGCGGTGTGTCGGTGGTAGTGAGGGTCAGGCTGGGGGCGGTGAGTGGACGGCATGAGGGTCAGGCTGGGGGTGGTGAGTGGGTGGTAGTGAGGGTCTGGCTGGGGGCAGTGGGTGGTAGTGAGGGTCAGGCTGTGGGTGGTGTGTGCATGACAGTGGGGGTCAGGCTGGTGGTGCTGTGTGGGTGGTAGTGGGGGTCAGGCTGGGGACGGTGAGTGGGTGGTAGTGTGGGTCAGGCTGGGGGCGGTGTGTGGGTGGTAGTGAGGGTCTGGCTGGGAGCAGTGGGTGGTAGTGAGGGTCAGGCTGGGGGTGGTGTGTGGGTGGTAGTGAGGGTCAGGCTGAGGGCGGTGTGTGGGTGGTAGTGAGGGTCACGCTGGGGTGATGTGTGGGTGGCAGTGAGGGTCAGGCTGTGGCGGTGTGTGGGCGGTAGTGAGGGTTAGGCTGGGGTGATGTGTGGGTGGCAGTGAGGTTCAGGCTGGGGGCAGTGTGTGGGTGGTAGTGCGGATCAGGCTTTTGGCGGTGTGTGGGTGGAGGTGAGGGTCAGGCTGAGGGCATTTTTTGGTGGCAGTGATGGTCAGGCTGGGGGCAGTGTATGGGTAGAGGTGAGGGTCAGGCTGGGGGCGATGTGTGGGTGGCAGTGAGGGTCAGGCTGGGGGCAGTGTGTGGGTGGTAGTGAGGGTCAGGCTGGGGGCGGTGTGTGGGTGGTAGTGATGGTCTGGCTGGGGGCAGTGTGTGGGCGGTAGTGAGGGTCAGGCTGGGGGCGGTGTGTGGGTGGTAGTGATGGTCTGGCTGGGGGCAGTGTGTGGGTGGTAGTGAGGGTCAGGCTCGGGGCAGTGTGGGAGTGGCAGTGAGGGCCAGGCTGGGGGCGGTGTTTGGGAGGTAGTGAGGGTCAGGCTGGGGGCGGTGAGTGGGTTGTAGTGAGGGTCAGGCTGGGGGCGGAGTGTGGGTGGTAGTGAGGGTCAGGCTGGGGGCGGTGAGTGGACGGCATGAGGGTCAGGCTGGGGGTGGTGAGTGGGTGGTAGTGAGGGTCTGGCTGGGGGCAGTGGGTGGTAGTGAGGGTCAGGCTGGGGGTGGTGTGTGCATGGCAGTGAGGGTCAGGCTGGTGGTGCTGTGTGGGTGGTAGTGGGGGTCAGGCTGGCGGCGGTGTGTGGGTGGTAGTGTGGGTCAGGCTGGGGGCGGTGTGTGGGTGGTAGTGAGAGTCAGGCTGGGGTGATGTTTGGTTGGCAGTGAGGGTCAGGCTGGGGGCGTTGTGTTTGTGGCAGTGAGGGTCAGTCTGGGGGCGGTGTGTGGGTGGTAGTGAGGGTCAGGCTGGGGACGGTGTGTGGGTGGTAGTGAGGGTCAGGCTGGGGACGGTGTGTGGGTGGTAGTGAACGTCAGGCTGGCGGCGATGTGTGGGTGGTAGTGAGGGTCAGGCTGGGGGCGATTTGTAGGGGACAGTGAGGGTCAGGCTGGCGGCGGTGTGTGGGTGGCAGTGAGGTTCAGGCTGGGGGCAGTGTGTGGGTGGTAGTGCGGGTCAGGCTGTTGGCGGTGTGTGGGTGGCAGTGATGGTCAGGCTGGGGGCAGTGTATGGGTAGAGGTGAGGGTCAGGCTGTGGGCGGTGTGTGAGTGGCAGTGAGGGTCAGGCTGGGGGCGGTGTGTGGGTGGTAGTGAGGGTCTGGCTGGGAGCAGTGGGTGGTAGTGAGGGTCAGGCTGGGGGCGGTGTGTTGGTGGCAGTGAGGGTCAGGCTGGGGGCGGTGTGTGGGTGCTAGTGATGGTCAGGCTGGGGGCAGTGTGTGGGCGGCGGTGAGGGTCAGGCAGTGTGCGGTGTGTGGGTGGTAGTGAGGGTCAGGCTGGGGGTGGTGTGTATGTGGAGGTGAGGGTCAGGCTGGGGGCGTTGTGTTTGTGGCAGTGAGGGTCAGTCTGGGGGCGGTGTGTGGGTGGTAGTGAGGGTCAGGCTGGGGACGGTGTGTGGGTGGTAGTGAGGGTCAGGCTGGGGACGGTGTGTGGGTGGTAGTGAACGTCAGGCTGGCGGCGATGTGTGGGTGGTAGTGAGGGTCAGGCTGGGGGCGATTTGTAGGGGACAGTGAGGGTCAGGCTGGCGGCGGTGTGTGGGTGGCAGTGAGGTTCAGGCTGGGGGCAGTGTGTGGGTGGTAGTGCGGGTCAGGCTGTTGGCGGTGTGTGGGTGGCAGTGATGGTCAGGCTGGGGGCAGTGTATGGGTAGAGGTGAGGGTCAGGCTGGGGGCGGTGTGTGAGTGGCAGTGAGGGTCAGGCTGGGGGCGGTGTGTGGGTGGTAGTGAGGGTCTGGCTGGGAGCAGTGGGTGGTAGTGAGGGTCAGGCTGGGGGCGGTGTGTTGGTGGCAGTGAGGGTCAGGCTGGGGGCGGTGTGTGGGTGCTAGTGATGGTCAGGCTGGGGGCAGTGTGTGGGCGGCGGTGAGGGTCAGGCAGTGTGCGGTGTGTGGGTGGTAGTGAGGGTCAGGCTGGGGGTGGTGTGTATGTGGAGGTGAGGGTCAGGCTGGGGGCGGTGTGCGGGTGGCAGTGAGGGTCAGGCTGGCGGTGGTGTGTGTGACGCAGTGAGGGTCAGGCTGGGGACGGTGTGTGGGTGGCGGTGAGGGTCAGGCTGGGGGCGTTGTGTGGGTGGAGGTGAGGGTCAGGCTGGGTGAGATTTGTGGGCGGTAGTGAGTGTCAGGCTGTGGGCGGTGTGTGTGACGCAGTGAGGGTCAGGCTGGGGGCGATGTGTGGGTGTTAGTGTGGGTCAGGATGGCGGCGGTGTGTGGGTGGCAATGAGGGTCAGGCTGTGGGTGGTGTGTGGGTGGCGGAGAGTTTCAGGCTGGGGGCAGTGAGTGGGTGGTAGTGAGGGTCAGGCTGGGGGCGGTGTGGGGTGGTAGTCAGGGTCAGGCTGGGGACCGTGTGTGGGTGGTAGTGAGGGTCAGGCTGGGGGCGGTGTGTGGGTGGAGATGAGGGTCAGGCTGAGAGCAGTGTGTGGGTGGCAGTGATGGTCAGGCTGGGGGCAGTGTATGGGTGGTAGTGAGGGTCAGGCTGGGGGCGGTGTGTGGGTGGCAGTGAGGGTCAGGCTGGGGGCAGTGTGTGGGTGGTAGTGAGGGTCTGGCTGGGCGCAGTGTGTGGGTGGTAGTGAGGGTCTGGCTGGGGGCAGTGTGTGGGTGGTAGCGAGGGCCAGGCTGGGGGCGGTGTGTGGGTGGAGATGAGGGTCAGGCTGAGAGCAGTGTGTGGGTGGCAGTGATGGTCAGGCTGGGGGCAGTGTATGGGTGGTAGTGAGGGTCAGGCTGGGGGCGGTGTGTGGGTGGCAGTGAGGGTCAGGCTGGGGGCGGTGTGTGAGTGGCAGTGAGGGTCAGGCTGGGGGGCGGTGTGTGCATGGCAGTGAGGGTCAGGCTGGTGGTGCTGTGTGGGTGGTAGTGGGGGTCAGGCTGGCGGCGGTGTGTGGGTGGTAGTGTGGGTCAGGCTGGGGGCGGTGTGTGGGTGGTAGTGAGAGTCAGGCTGGGGTGATGTTTGGTTGGCAGTGAGGGTCAGGCTGGGGGCGTTGTGTTTGTGGCAGTGAGGGTCAGTCTGGGGGCGGTGTGTGGGTGGTAGTGAGGGTCAGGCTGGGGACGGTGTGTGGGTGGTAGTGAGGGTCAGGCTGGGGACGGTGTGTGGGTGGTAGTGAACGTCAGGCTGGCGGCGATGTGTGGGTGGTAGTGAGGGTCAGGCTGGGGGCGATTTGTAGGGGACAGTGAGGGTCAGGCTGGCGGCGGTGTGTGGGTGGCAGTGAGGTTCAGGCTGGGGGCAGTGTGTGGGTGGTAGTGCGGGTCAGGCTGTTGGCGGTGTGTGGGTGGCAGTGATGGTCAGGCTGGGGGCAGTGTATGGGTAGAGGTGAGGGTCAGGCTGTGGGCGGTGTGTGAGTGGCAGTGAGGGTCAGGCTGGGGGCGGTGTGTGGGTGGTAGTGAGGGTCTGGCTGGGAGCAGTGGGTGGTAGTGAGGGTCAGGCTGGGGGCGGTGTGTTGGTGGCAGTGAGGGTCAGGCTGGGGGCGGTGTGTGGGTGGTAGTGATGGTCAGGCTGGGGGCAGTGTGTGGGCGGCGGTGAGGGTCAGGCAGTGTGCGGTGTGTGGGTGGTAGTGAGGGTCAGGCTGGGGGTGGTGTGTATGTGGAGGTGAGGGACAGGCTGGGGGCGTTGTGTTTGTGGCAGTGAGGGTCAGTCTGGGGGCGGTGTGTGGGTGGTAGTGAGGGTCAGGCTGGGGACGGTGTGTGGGTGGTAGTGAGGGTCAGGCTGGGGACGGTGTGTGGGTGGTAGTGAGGGTCAGGCTGGCGGCGATGTGTGGGTGGTAGTGAGGGTCAGGCTGGGGGCGATTTGTAGGGGACAGTGAGGGTCAGGCTGGCGGCGGTGTGTGGGTGGCAGTGAGGTTCAGGCTGGGGGCAGTGTGTGGGTGGTAGTGCGGGTCAGGCTGTTGGCGGTGTGTGGGTGGCAGTGATGGTCAGGCTGGGGGCAGTGTATGGGTAGAGGTGAGGGTCAGGCTGTGGGCGGTGTGGGAGTGGCAGTGAGGGCCAGACTGGGGCATGTGTGTGGGTGGCAGTGAGGGTCAGGCTGGGGGCGGTGAGTGGGTGGTAGTGAGGTTCAGGCTGGGGGCGGTGTGTGGGTGGTAGTGAGGGTCAGGCTGGGGACCGTGTGTGGCTGGTAGTGAGGGTCAGGCTGGGGGCGGTGTGGGGTAGTAGTGAGGGTCAGGCTGGGGGCGGTGTGTGTGTGGTAGTGAGGGTCAGGCTGGGGGCGGTGTGTGGTTGATGGCGAGGGTCAGGCTGGGTGCGGTGTGTGGGTGGCAGTGAGGGTCAGGCTGGTGGTGCTGTGTGGGTGGTAGTGAGGGTCAGGCTGAGGGCGGTGTGTGGGTGGTAGTGAGGGTCAGGCTGGGGTGATGTGTGGGTGGCAGTGAGGGTCAGGCTGTGGCGGTGTGTGGGCGGTAGTGAGGGTTAGGCTGGGGTGATGTGTGGGTGGCAGTGGGGGTCAGGCTGGGGGCGGTGTGTTGGTGGCAGTGAGGGTCAGGCTGGGGAAGGTGTGTGGGTGGTAGTGAGGGTCAGGCTGGGGGCGATGTGTGGGGGGCAGTGAGGTTCAGGCTGGGGGCGGTGTGTGGGTGGTAGTGAGGGTCAGGCTGAGGGCATTTTTTGGTGGCCTTGATGGTCAGGCTGGGGGCAGTGTATGGGTAGAGGTGAGGGTCAGGCTGGGGGCGATGTGTGGGTGGCAGTGAGGGTCAGGCTGGGGGCAGTGTATGGGTAGAGGTGAGGGTGAGGCTGGGGGCGGTGTGTGGGTGGCAGTGAGGGTCAGGCTGGGGGCAGTGTGTGGGTGGTAGTGAGGGTCAGGCTGGGGGCGGTGTGTGGGTAGAGGTGAGGGTCAGGCTGGGGGCGGTGTGTGGGTGGTAGTGATGGTCTGGCTGGGGGCAGTGTGTGGGCGGTAGTGAGGGTCAGGCTCCGGGCAGTGTGGGAGTGGCTGTGAGGGCCAGGCTGGGGGCGGCGTTTGGGTGGTAGTGAGAGTCAGGCTGGGGGCGTTGTGTGGGTGGAGGTGAGGGTCAGGCTGGGTGAGATTTGTGGGCGGTAGTGAGTGTCAGGCTGTGGGCGGTGTGTGTGACGCAGTGAGGGTCAGGCTGGGGGCGGTGTGTGGGTGGCAATGAGGGTCAGGCTGTGGGTGGTGTGTGGGTGGCGGAGAGGTTCAGGCTGAGGGCAGTGAGTGGGTGGTAGTGAGGGTCAGGCTGGGGGCGGTGTGGGGTGGTAGTCAGGGTCAGGCTGGGGACCGTGTGTGGGTGGTAGTGAGGGTCAGGCTGGGGGCGGTGTGTGGGTGGAGATGAGGGTCAGGCTGAGAGCAGTGTGTGGGTGGTAGTGAGGGTCAGGCTGGGGGCAGTGTATGAGTGGCTGTGAGGGTCAGGCTGGGGGCGGTGTGTGTGTAGAGGTGAGGGTCAGGCTGGGGGCGGTGTGTGGGTGCCAGTGAGGGTCAGGCTGGGGGCAGTGTGTGGGTGGTAGTGAGGGTCAGGCTGGGCGCAGTGTGTGGGTGGTAGTGAGGGTCTGGCTGGGGGCAGTGTGTGGGTGGTAGTGAGGGCCAGGCTGGGGGCGGTGTGTGAGTGGCAGTGAGGGTCAGGCTGGGGGGCGGTGTCTGGGTGGTAGTGAGTGTCAGGCTGGGGGCGGTGTGTGGGTGGTAGTGAGGGTCAGGCTGGGGGCGGTGTGGGGTGGTAGTGAGGGTCAGGCTGGGGGCGATTTGTGGGCGGCAGTGAGGGTCAGGCTGGGGGCGGTGTGTGGGTGGTAGTGAGGGTCAGGCTGGGGGCAGTGTGTGGGTGGTAGTGAGGGTCAGGCTGGGGGCAGTGTGTGGGTGGTAGAGAGGGTCAGGCTGGGGGCAGTGTGTGGGTGGTAGTGAGGGTCAGGCTGGGCGCAGTGTGTGCATGGCAGTGAGGGTCAGGCTGGTGGTGCTGTGTGGGTGGTAGTGGGGGTCAGGCTGGGGACGGTGAGTGGGTGATAGTGAGGGTCAGGCTGGGGGCGGTGTGTGGGTGGCAATGAGGGTCAGGCTCGGGGTGGTGTGTGGGTGGTAGTGAGGGTCAGGCTGGGGGCGGTGTGTGGGTGGTAGTGAGGGTCAGGCTGGGGGCGCTGTGTGGGTGGTAGTGAGGGTCAGGCTGGGGTCGCTGTGTGGGTGGTAGTGAGGGTCAGGCTGGGGGCGCTGTGTGGGTGGTAGTGAGGGTCAGGCTGAGGACGGTGTGTGGGTGGTAGTGAGGGTCAGGCTGTGGCGGTGTGTGGGTGGTAGTGGGGGTTAGTCTGGGGTGATGTGTGGGTTGCAGTGGGGGTCAGGCTGGGAGCGGTGTGTGGGTGGTAGTGAGGGTCAGGCTGGGGACGGTGTGTTGGGTGGTAGTGAGGGTCAGGCTGGGGGCGATTTGTGGGGGGCAGTGAGGGTCAGGCTCGCGGCGGTGTGTGGGTGGCAGTGTGGGTCAGGCTGAGGGCGGTGTTTGAGTGGCAGTGATGGTCAGGCTGGCGATGGTAGGTGAGTGGCAGTGAGGGTCAGGCTGGGGGCGGTGTGTGGGTGGCAGTGAGGGTCAGGCTGGGGGCAATGGGTGGGTGGTAGTGAGGGTCAGGCTGGGGGCGGAGTGTGTGGTAGTGAGGGTCAGGCTGGGGGCGATTTGTGGGGGGCAGTGAGGGTCAGGCTGGCGGCGGTGTGTGGGTGGCAGTGAGGTTCAGGCTGGGGGCAGTGTGTGGGTGGTAGTGCGGGTCAGGCTGGGGGCAGTGTATGGGTAGAGGTGAGGGTCAGGCTGGGGGCGGTGTGTGGGTGGCAGTGTGGGTCAGGCTGGGGGCAGTGTGTGGGTAGAGGTGAGGGTCAGGCTGGGGGCGGTGTTTGGGTGGTAGTGAGGGTCTGGCTGGGGGCGGTGAGTGGGTTGTAGTGTGGGTCAGGTTGGGGGCTGTGTGTGGGTGGCAGTGAGGGTCAGGTTGGGGGCGGTGTGTGGTTGGTAGTGAGGGTCAGGCTGGTGGCGGTGGGTCGTTGGCAGTGAGGGTCAGGCTGGGGGCGGTGTGTGGTTGGTAGTGAGGGTCAGGCTGGGGGTGGTGTGTGGTTGATAGCGAGGGTCAGGCTGGGTGCGGTGTGTGGGTGGCAGTGAGGGTCAGGCTGGGGGCAATGGGTGGGTGGTAGTGAGGGTCAGGCTGGGGGCGGTGTGTGTGTGGTAGTGAGGGTCAGGCTGGGGGCGGTGTGTGTGTGCTAGTGATGGTCAGGCTGGGGGCAGTGTGTGGGCGGCGGTGAGGGTCAGGCAGGGTGCGGTGTGTGGGTGGTAGTGAGGGTCAGGCTGGGTGCGGTGTGTGGGTGGCGGTGAGGGTCAGGCTGGGTGCGGTGTGTGGATGGCAATGAGGGTCAGGCTAGGGGTGGTGTGTATGTGGAGGTGAGTGTCAGGCTGGGGGCGGTGTGCGGGTGGCAGTGAGGGTCAGGCTGGCGGTGGTGTGTGTGACGCAGTGAGGGTCAGGCTGGGGACGGTGTGTGGGTGGCGATGAGGGTCAGGCTGGGGGCGGTGTGTGGGTGGTAGTGAGGGTCAGGCTGGGGGCGTTGTGTGGGTGGAGGTGAGGGTCAGGCTGGGTGAGATTTGTGGGCGGTAGAGAGTGTCAGACTGTGGGCGGTGTGTGTGACGCAGTGAGGGTCAGGCTGGGGGCGGTGTGTGGGTGTTAGTGTGGGTCAGGCTGTGTGTGGTGTGTGGGTGGCGGAGAGGTTCAGGCTGGGGGCAGTGAGTGGGTGGTAGTGAGGGTCAGGCTGGGGGCGGTGTGGGGTGGTAGTCAGGGTCAGGCTGGGGACCGTGTGTGGGTGGTAGTGAGGGTCAGGCTGGGGGCGGTGTGTGTGTGGTAGTGAGGGTCAGGCTGGGGGCGGTGTGTGTGTGGTAGTGAGGGTCAGGCTGGGGGCGGTGTGTGTGTGGTAGTGAGGGTCAGGCTGGGGGCGGTGTGTGGGTGGAGATGAGGGTCAGGCAGAGAGCAGTGTGTGGGTGGCAGTGATGGTCAGGCTGGGGGCAGTGTATGGGTGGTAGTGAGGGTCAAGCTGGGGGCGGTGTGTGGGTGGCAGTGAGGGTCAGGCTGGGGGCGGTGTGTGTGTGGTAGTGTGGGTCAGGCTGGGCGCAGTGTGTGGGTGGCAGTGAGGGTCAGGTTGGGGGCGGTGTGTGGGTGGTAGTGAGGGTCAGGCTTGGGGTGGTGTGTGGTTGATGGCGAGGGTCAGGCTGGGTGCGGTGTTTGGGTGGTAGTGAGGGTCAGGCTGGGGGCGGTGAGTGTGTGGTAGCGAGGGTCAGGCTGGGGGCAATATTTGGGTGGTAGTGAGGGTCAGGCTGGGGGCGGTGAGTGTGTGGTAGTGAGGGTCAGGCTGGGGGCGCTGTGTGGGTGGTAGTGATGGTCAGGCCGGGTCGGTGTGTGGGTGGAGGTGAGGGTCAGGCTGGGGGCGGTGTGTGGGCGGCATTGAGGGTCAGGCTGGGTGCGGTGTGTGGATGGCAGTGAGGGTCAGGCTAGGGGTGGTGTGTGGGTGGAGGTGAGGGTCAGGCTGGGGGCGGTGTGTGGGTGGTAGTGAGGGTCAGTCTCGGGGTGGTGTGTGGGTGGAGGTGAGGGTCAGGCTGGGGGCGGTGTGTGGGTGGCAGTGAGGGTCAGGCTGGCGGTGGTGTGTGTGATGCAATGAGGGTCAGGCTGGGGGTGGTGTGTGGGTGGTAGTGTGGGTCAGGCTGGGATCTGTGTGTGGGTGGTAGTGAGGGTCAGGCTGGGGGCGGTGTGTGGTTGGTGTGAGGGTCAAGCTGGGGGCGGTGAGTGGGTGGTAGTGAGGTTCAGGCTGGGGGCGGTGTGTGGGTGGCAGAGAGGTTCAGGTTGGGGGCGGTTTGTGGGTGGCAGTGTGGGTCAGGCTGGGGGCGGTGTGTGGTTGGTAGTGAGGGTCAGGCTGGGGGTGGTGTGTGGTTGGTAGTGAGGGTCAGGCTGGGGGTGGTGTGTGGTTGATAGCGAGTGTCAGGCTGGGTGCGGTGTTTGGGTGGCAGTGAGGGTCAGGCTGGGGGCAATGGTTGGGTGGTAGTGACGTCAGGCTGGGGGCGGTGAGTGTGTGGTAGTGAGGGTCAGGCTTGGGATGGTGTGTGGGTGGCGGTGAGGGTCAGGCTGGGGGCAGTGTGTGGGTGGTAGTGAGGGTCAGGCTGGGGGCGGTGAGTGGACGGCATGAGGGTCAGGCTGGAGATGGTGAGTGGGTGGTAGTGAGGGTCTGGCTGGGGGCAGTGGGTGGTAGTGAGGGTCAGGCTGGGGGCGGTGTGTGCATGGCAGTGAGGGTCAGGCTGGTGGTGCTGTGTGGGTGGTAGTGGGGGTCAGGCTGGGGACGGTGAGTGGGTGGTAGTGAGGGTCAGGCTGGGGGCGGTGTGGGGTGGTAGTGAGGGTCAGGCTGGGGGCGATTTGTGGGTGGTAGTGAGGGTCAGGCTGGGGGCAGTGTGTGGGTGGTAGTGAGGGTCAGGCTGGGCGCAGTGTGTGCATGGCAGTGAGGGTCAGGCTGGTGGTGCTGTGTGGGTGGTAGTGGGGGTCAGGCTGGGGACGGTGAGTGGGTGGTAGTGAGGGTCAGTCTCGGGGTGGTGTGTGGGTGGAGGTGAGGGTCAGGCTGGGGGCGGTGTGTGGGTGGCAGTGAGGGTCAGGCTGGCGGTGGTGTGTGTGATGCAATGAGGGTCAGGCTGGGGGTGGTGTGTGGGTGGTAGTGTGGGTCAGGCTGGGATCTGTGTGTGGGTGGTAGTGAGGGTCAGGCTGGGGGCGGTGTGTGGTTGGTGTGAGGGTCAAGCTGGGGGCGGTGAGTGGGTGGTAGTGAGGTTCAGGCTGGGGGCGGTGTGTGGGTGGCAGAGAGGTTCAGGTTGGGGGCGGTTTGTGGGTGGCAGTGTGGGTCAGGCTGGGGGCGGTGTGTGGTTGGTAGTGAGGGTCAGGCTGGGGGTGGTGTGTGGTTGGTAGTGAGGGTCAGGCTGGGGGTGGTGTGTGGTTGATAGCGAGTGTCAGGCTGGGTGCGGTGTTTGGGTGGCAGTGAGGGTCAGGCTGGGGGCAATGGTTGGGTGGTAGTGACGTCAGGCTGGGGGCGGTGAGTGTGTGGTAGTGAGGGTCAGGCTTGGGATGGTGTGTGGGTGGCGGTGAGGGTCAGGCTGGGGGCAGTGTGTGGGTGGTAGTGAGGGTCAGGCTGGGGGCGGTGAGTGGACGGCATGAGGGTCAGGCTGGAGATGGTGAGTGGGTGGTAGTGAGGGTCTGGCTGGGGGCAGTGGGTGGTAGTGAGGGTCAGGCTGGGGGCGGTGTGTGCATGGCAGTGAGGGTCAGGCTGGTGGTGCTGTGTGGGTGGTAGTGGGGGTCAGGCTGGGGACGGTGAGTGGGTGGTAGTGAGGGTCAGGCTGGGGGCGGTGTGGGGTGGTAGTGAGGGTCAGGCTGGGGGCGATTTGTGGGTGGTAGTGAGGGTCAGGCTGGGGGCAGTGTGTGGGTGGTAGTGAGGGTCAGGCTGGGCGCAGTGTGTGCATGGCAGTGAGGGTCAGGCTGGTGGTGCTGTGTGGGTGGTAGTGGGGGTCAGGCTGGGGACGGTGAGTGGGTGGTAGTGAGGGTCAGGCTGGGGGCGGTGTGTGGGTGGCAATGAGGGTCAGGCTCGGGGTGGTGTGTGGGTGGTTGTGAGGGTCAGGCTGGGGGCGGTGTGTGGGTGGTAGTGAGGGTCAGGCTGGGGGCGCTGTGTGGGTGGTAGTGAGGGTCAGGCTGGGGTCGCTGTGTGGGTGGTAGTGAGGGTCAGGCTGGGGGCGCTGTGTGGGTGGTAGTGAGGGTCAGGCTGAGGGCGGTGTGTGGGTGGTAGTGAGGGTCAGGCTGTGGCGGTGTGTGGGTGGTAGTGGGGGTTAGGCTGGGGTGATGTGTGGGTTGCAGTGGGGGTCAGGCTGGGAGCGGTGTGTGCGTGGCATGGTGGGTCAGGCTGGGGGCGGTGTGTGGGTGGTAGTGAGGGTCAGGCTGGGGACGGTGTGTTGGGTGGTAGTGAGGGTCAGGCTGGGGACGGTATGTGTGTTGTAGTGAGGGTCAGGCTGGCGGCGGTGTGTGGGTGGTAGTGAGCGTCAGGCTGAGGGAGGTGTTTGAGTGGCAGTGAGGGTCAGGCTGGGAGCGGTGTGTGGGTGGCAGTGAGGGTCAGGCTGGGGGCAATGGGTGGGTGGTAGTGAGGGTCAGGCTGGGGGCGGAGTGTGTGGTAGTGAGGGTCAGGCTGAGGGCGATTTGTGGGGGGCAGTGAGGGTCAGGCTCGCGGCGGTGTGTGGGTGGCAGTGAGCGTCAGGCTGAGGGAGGTGTTTGAGTGGCAGTGAGGGTCAGGCTGGGAGCGGTGTGTGGGTGGCAGTGAGGGTCAGGCTGGGGGCAATGGGTGGGTGGTAGTGAGGGTCAGGCTGGGGGCGGAGTGTGTGGTAGTGAGGGTCAGGCTGAGGGCGATGTGTGGGGGGCAGTGAGGGTCAGGCTGGGGGCAGTGTGTGTGTGGTAGTGCGGGTCAGGATGTTGGCGGTGTGTGGGTGGAGGTGAGGGTCAGGCTGAGGGCAGTGTGTGGGTGGCAGTGATGGTCAGGCTGGGGGCAGTGTATGGGTAGAGGTGAGGGTCAGGCTGGGGGCGGTGTGTGGGTGGCAGTGAGGGTCAGGCTGGGGGCAGTGTGCGGGTGGTAGTATGGGTCAGACTGGGGGCGGTGTGTGGGTGGTAGTGAGGGTCAGGCTGGGGGCGGTGTGTGGGCGGTAGTGAGGGAA